>NW_026712299.1:7406329-7569590 GCF_030504385.1 Musca domestica | reverse complement strand
AAAATGGCCATAACTCCTTAAATATTGGGTTTTCGGCGTTTTTAGCTATTTTTGTGATCACTTTTATTAGCAGGAATTAATGAAAAGTTTAAAATGGCCATAACTCCTTAAATATTGAGTTGGTCGGCGTTTTTAGCTATTATTTGTGATCACTTTTATAGCACGAATTAATGAAAACTTTAAATGGCCATAACTCCTTAAATATTGAGTTTTCGCGCGTTTTTTTATAAGCACGATTAATGAAAACGTTAAAATGGCCATAACTCCTTAAATATTGAGGTTTTCGGGCGTTTTAGCTATTAGTTGTGATCACTTTTATAAGCCAGGAATTAATGAAAACTTTAAAATGGCCATAACTCCTTAAATATTGAGTTTTCGGCGTTTTTAGCTATGATTTGTGATCACTTTTTAAGTGTGAATTAAATGAAAACTTTAAAATGGCCATAACTCCTTAAATATTGAGTTTTCGGCGTTTTTAGCTATTATTTTGATCACTTTTATAAGCACGAATTAATGAAAACTTTAAAATGGCCATAACTCCTTAAATACTGAGTTTTCGGCGTTTTTAGCTATTATTTGTGATCACTTTTTTAAGTGTGAATTAATGAAAACTTTAAAATGGCCATAACTCCTTAAATATTGAGTTTTCGGCGTTTTAGCTATTATTTGTGATCACTTTTTTAAGTGTGAATTAATGAAAACTTTAAAATGGCCAGAACTCCTTAAATATTGAGTTTTTGGCGTTTTTTAGCTATTATTTGTGATCACTTTTATAAGCACGAATCAATGAAAACTTTTAAAATGGCCATAACTCCTTAAATATTGAGTTTTCGGCGTTTTTAAGCTATTATTTGTGATCACTTTTATAAGCACGAATCAATGAAAACTTTAAAATGGCCATAACTCCTTAAATATTGAGTTTCGGCGTTTTTTAGCTATTATTTGTGATCACTTTTTTAAGTGTGAATTAATGAAAACTTTAAAATGGCCATAACTCCTTAAATATTGAGTTTTTGGCGTTTTTAGCTATTATTTGTGATCACTTTTATAAGCACGAATTAATGAAAACTTTAAAATGGCCATAACTCCTTAAATATTGAGTTTTCGGCGTTTTTAGCTATTATTTGTGATCACATTTTTAAGTGTGAATTAATGAAAACTTTAAAATGGCCATAACTCCTTAAATATTGAGTTTTCGGCGTTTTTAGCTATTATTTGTGATCACTTTTATAAGCACGAATTAATGAAAACTTTAAAATGGCCATAACTCCTTAATATTGAGTTTTCGGCGTTTTTAGCTATTATTTGTGATCACTTTTAGAAGCAGGAATTAATGAAAATTTAAAATGGCCATAACTCCTTAAATATTGAGTTTTCGGCGTTTTTAGCTATTATTTGTGATCACTTTTAGAAGCAGGAATTAATGAAAACTTTAAAATGGCCATAACTCCTTAAATATTGAGTTTTTGGCGTTTTTAGCTATTATTTGTGATCACTTTTATAAGCACGAATTCATGAAAACTTTAAAATGGCCATAACTCCTTAAATATTGAGTTTTCGGCGTTTTTAGCTATTATTTGTGATCATCTTTTTTAAGTGTGAATTAATGAAAACTTTTAAAATGGCCATACTCCTTAAATATTGAGTTTTCGGCGTTTTTAGCTATTATTTGTGATCACTTCTATAAGCACGAAATAATGAAACTTAAAATGGCCATAACTCCTTAAATATTGAGTTTTCGGCGTTTTTAGCTATTATTTGTGATACATTTTATAAGCACGAATTAATGAAAACTTTAAAATGGCATAACTCCTTAAATATGAGGTTTTCGGCGTTTTTTAGCTATTATTGTGATCACTTTTTAAGTGGAATTAATGAAAACTTTAAATGGCCATAATCCTTAATATTGAGTTTTCGGCGTTTTTAGCTATATTGTGATCACTTTTATAAGCACGAATTAATGAAAACTTTAAAATGGCCATAACTCCTTAAATATTGAGTTTTTCGGCGTTTTTAGCTATTATTTGTGATCACTTTATAAGCACGAATAATGAAAACTTTAAAATGGCCATAACTCTTTAAATATTGAGTTTTCGGCGTTTTTAGCTATTATTTGTGATCACTTTTATAAGCACGAATTAATGAAAACTTTAAAATGGCCATAACTCCTTAAATATTGAGTTTTCGGCGTTTTCTAGCTATTATTTGTGATCACTTTTTTAAGTGTGAATTAATGAAAACTTTAAAATGGCCATAACTCCTTAAATATTGAGTTTTCGGCGTTTTTAGCTATTATTTGTGATCACTTTTATAAGCACGAATTAATGAAAACTTTAAAATGGCCATAACTCCTTAAATATTGAGTTTTCGGCGTTTTTTAGCTATTATTTGTGATCACTTTTATAAGCACGAATTAATGAAAACTTTAAAATGGCCATAACTCCTTAAATATTGAGTTTTCGGCGTTTTTAGCTATTATTTGTGATCACTTTTATAAGCACGAATTAATGAAAACTTTAAAATGGCCATAACTCCTTAAATATTGAGTTTTCGGCGTTTTTAGCTATTATTTGTGATCACTTTTTAAGTCACGAATTAATGAAAACTTTAAAATGGCCATAACTCCTTAAATATTGAGTTTTCGGCGTTTGTTAGCTATTATTTGTGATCACTTTTATAAGCACGAATTAATGAAAACTTTAAAATGGCCATAACTCCTTAAATATTGAGTTTTCGGCGTTTTTAGCTATTATTGTGATCACTTTTATAAGCACGAATAATGAAAACTTTAAAATGGCCATAACTCCTTAAATATTGAGTTTTCGGCGTTTTTAGCTATTATTTGTGATCACTTTTATAAGCCGAATTAATGAAAACTTTAAAATGGCCATAACTCCTTAAATATTGAGTTTTCGGCGTTTTTAGCTATTATTTGTGATCACTTTTATAAGCACGAATTAATGAAAACTTTAAAATGGCCATAACTCCTTAAATATTGAGTTTTCGGCGTTTTTAGCTATTATTTGTGATCACTTTTTAAGCGTGAATTAATGAAAACTTTAAAATGGCCATAACTCCTTAAATATTGAGTTTTCGGCGTTTTTAGCTATTATTTGTGATCACTTTTTTAAGTGTGAATTAATGAAAACTTTAAAATGGCCATAACTCCTTAACTATTGAGTTTTTCGGCGTTTTTTAGCTATATTTGTGATCACTTTATAAGCACGAATTAATGAAAACTTTAAAATGGCCATAACTCCTTAAATATTGAGTTTTCGGCGTTTTTAGCTATTATTTGTGATCACTTTTATAAGCACGAATTAATGAAAACTTTAAAATGGCCATAACTCCTTAAATATTGAGTTTTCGGCGTTTTTAGCTATTATTTGTGATCACTTTTATAAGCACGAATTAATGAAAACTTTAAATGGCCATAACTCCTTAAATATTGAGTTTTCGGCGTTTTTAGCTATTATTTGTGATCACTTTTATAAGCACGAATTAATGAAAACTTTAAAATGGCCATAACTCCTTAAATATTGAGTTTTCGGCGTTTTTTAGCTATTATTTGTGATCACTTTTATAAGCAGGAATTAATGAAAACTTTAAAATGACCATAACTCCTTAAATATTGAGTTTTCGGCGTTTTTAGCTATTATTTGTGATCACTTTTATAAGCACGAATTAATGAAAACTTTAAAATGGCCATAACTCCTTAAATATTGAGTTTTCGGCGTTTCTAGCTATTATTTGTGATCACTTTTATAAGCACGAATTAATGAAAACTTTAAAATGGCCATAACTCCTTAAATATTGAGTTTTCGGCGTTTTTAGCTATTATTTGTGATCACTTTTATAAGCACGAATTAATGAAAACTTTAAAATGGCCATAACTCCTTAAATATTGAGTTTTCGGCGTTTTTAGCTATTATTTGTGATCACTTTTATAAGCACGAATTAATGAAAACTTTAAAATGGCCATAACTCCTTAAATATTGAGTTTTCGGCGTTTTTAGCTATTATTTGTGATCACTTTTATAAGCACGAATTAATGAAAACTTTAAAATGGCCATAACTCCTTAAATATTGAGTTTTCGGCGTTTTTTAGCTATTATTTGTGATCACTTTTATAACCACGAATTAATGAAAACTTAAAAATGGCCATAACTCCTTAAATATTGAGTTTTCGGCGTTTTTAGCTATTATTTGTGATCACTTTTATAAGCACGAATTAATGAAAACTTTAAAATGGCCATAACTCCTTAAATATTGAGTTTTCGGCGTTTTTAGCTATTATTTGTGATCACTTTTATAAGCACGAATTAATGAAAACTTTAAAATGGCCATAACTCCTAAATATTGAGTTTTCGGCGTTTTTAGCTATTATTTGTGATCACTTTTTTAAGTGTGAATTAATGAAACTTTAAAATGGCCATAACTCCTTAACTATTGAGTTTTCGGCGTTTTTAGCTATTATTTGTGATCACTTTTATAAGCACGAAATAATGAAAACTTTAAAATGGCCATAACTCTTTAAATATTGAGTTTTCGGCGTTTTTAGCTATTATTTGTGATCACTTTTTAAGTGTGAATTAATGAAAACTTTAAAGTGGCCATAACTCCTTAACTATTGAGTTTCGGCGTTTTTAGCTATTATTTGTGATCACTTTTATAAGCACGAATTAATGAAAACTTTAAAATGGCCATAACTCCTTAAATATTGAGTTTTCGGCGTTTTTAGCTATTATTTGTGATCACTTTTTTAAGTGTGAATTAATGAAAACTTTAAAATGGCCATAACTCCTTAACTATTGAGTTTTCGGCGTTTTTAGCTATTATTTGTGATCACTTTTATAAGCACGAATTAATGAAACTTTAAAATGGCCATAACTCCTTAAATATTGAGTTTTCGGCGTTTTTAGCTATTATTTGTGATCACTTTTATAAGCACGAATTAATGAAAACTTTAAAATGGCCATAACTCCTTAAATATTGAGTTTTCGGCGTTTTTAGCTATTATTTGTGATCACTTTTTTAAGTGTGAATTAACGAAAACTTTAAAATGGCCACAAATCCCTAAATATTGAGTTTTCGGCGTTTTTAGCTATTATTTGTGATCACTTTTATAAGCACGAATTAATGAAAACTTTAAAATGGCCATAACTCCTTAAATATTGAGTTTTCGGCGTTTTTAGCTATTATTTGTGATCACTTTTATAAGCACGAATTAATGAAAACTTTAAAATGGCCATAACTCCTTAAATATTGAGTTTTCGGCGTTTTTAGCTATTATTTGTGATCACTTTTTTAAGTGTGAATTAACGAAAACTTTAAAATGGCCACAAATCCCTAAATATTGAGTTTTCGGCGTTTTTAGCTATTATTTGTGATCACTTTTATAAGCACGAATTAATGAAAACTTTAAAATGGCCATAACTCCTTAAATATTGAGTTTTCGGCGTTTTTAGCTATTATTTGTGATCACTTTTTTAAGTGTGAATTAATGAAAACTTTAAAATGGCCATAACTCCTTAAATATTGAATTTTCGGCGATTTTAGCTATTATTTGTGATCACTTTTATAAGAACGAATTAATGAAAACTTTAAAATGGCCATAACTCCTTAAATATTGAATTTTCGGCGATTTTAGCTATTATTTGTGATCACTTTTATAAGAACGAATTAATGAAAACTTTAAAATGGCCATAACTCCTTAAATATTGAGTTTTCGGCGTTTTTAGCTATTATTTGTGATCACTTTTATAAGCACGAATTAATGAAAACTTTAAAATGGCCATAACTCCTTAAATATTGAGTTTTCGGCTTTTCTAGCTATTATTTGTGATCACTTTTTTAAGTGTGAATTAATGAAAACTTTAAAATGGCCATAACTCCTTAAATATTGAATTTTCGGCGATTTTAGCTATTATTTGTGATCACTTTTATAAGAACGAATTAATGAAAACTTTAAAATGGCCATAACTCCTTAAATATTGAATTTTCGGCGATTTTAGCTATTATTTGTGATCACTTTTATAAGAACGAATTAATGAAAACTTTAAAATGGCCATAACTCCTTAAATATTGAGTTTTCGGCGTTTTTAGCTATTATTTGTGATCACTTTTATAAGCACGAATTAATGAAAACTTTAAAATGGCCATAACTCCTTAAATATTGAGTTTTCGGCGTTTTTAGCTATTATTTGTGATCACTTTTATAAGCACGAATTAATGAAAACTTTAAAATGGCCATAACTCTTTAAATATTGAGTTTTCGGCGTTTTTAGCTATTATTTGTGATCACTTTTTTAAGTGTGAATTAATGAAAACTTTAAAATGGCCATAACTCCTTAAATATTGAGTTTCCGGCGTTTTTAGCTATTATTTGTGATCACTTTTTTAAGTGTGAATTAATGAAAACTTTAAAATGGCCATAACTCCTTAACTATTGAGTTTTCGGCGTTTTTAGCTATTATTTGTGATCACTTTTATAAGAACGAATTAATGAAAACTTTAAAATGGCCATAACTCCTTAAATATTGAGTTTTCGGCGTTTTTAGCTATTATTTGTGATCACTTTTATAAGAACGAATTAATGAAAACTTTAAAATGGCCATAACTCCTTAAATATTGAGTTTTCGGCGTTTTTTAGCTATTATTTGTGATCACTTTTATAAGCACGAATTAATGAAAACTTTAAAATGGCCATAACTCTTTAAATATTGAGTTTTCGGCGTTTTTAGCTATTATTTGTGATCACTTTTTAAGTGTGAATTAATGAAAACTTTAAAATGGCCATAACTCCTTAAATATTGAGTTTTCGGCGTTTTTAGCTATTATTTGTGATCACTTTTTTAAGTGTGAATTAATGAAAACTTTAAAATGGCCATAACTCCTTAACTATTGAGTTTTCGGCGTTTTTAGCTATTATTTGTGATCACTTTTATAAGAACGAATTAATGAAAACTTTAAAATGGCCATAACTCCTTAAATATTGAGTTTTCGGCGTTTTTAGCTATTATTTGTGATCACTTTTATAAGAACGAATTAATGAAAACTTTAAAATGGCCATAACTCCTTAAATATTGAGTTTTCGGCGTTTTTAGCTATTATTTGTGATCACTTTTTTAAGTGTGAATTAATGAAAACTTTAAAATGGCCATAACTCCTTAAATATTGAGTTTTCGGCGTTTTTAGCTATTGTTTGTGATCACTTTTATAAGCACGAATTAATGAAAACTTTAAAATGCCCATAACTCCTTAAATATTGAGTTTTCGGCGTTTTTAGCTATTATTTGTGATCACTTTTATAAGCACGAATGAAAACTTTAAGATGGCCATAACTCCTTAAATATTGAGTTTTCGGCGTTTTTAGCTATTATTTGTGATCACTTTTATAAGCACGAATTAATGAAAACTTTAAAATGGCCATAACTCCTTAAATATTGAGTTTTCGGCGTTTTTAGCTATTATTTGTGATCACTTTTATAAGCACGAATTAATGAAAACTTTAAAATGGCCATAACTCCTTAACTATTGAGTTTTCGGCGTTTTTAGCTATTATTTGTGATCACTTTTTTAAGTGTGAATTAATGAAAACTTTAAAATGGCCATAACTCCTTAAATATTGAGTTTTCGGCGTTTTTAGCTATTATTTGTGATCACTTTTATAAGCACGAATTAATGAAAACTTTAAAATGGCCATAACTCCTTAAATATTGAGTTTTCGGCGTTTTTAGCTATTATTTGTGATCACTTTTTTAAGTGTGAATTAACGAAAACTTTAAAATGGCCATAACTCCTTAAATATTGAGTTTTCGGCGTTTTTAGCTATTATTTGTGATCACTTTTATAAGCACGAATTAATGAAAACTTTAAAATGGCCATAACTCCTTAAATATTGAGTTTTCGGCGTTTTTAGCTATTATTTGTGATCACTTTTTTAAGTGTGAATTAACGAAAACTTTAAAATGGCCATAACTCCTTAAATATTGAGTTTTCGGCGTTTTTAGCTATTATTTGTGATCACTTTTATAAGCACGAATTAATGAAAACTTTAAAATGGCCATAACTCTTTAAATATTGAGTTTTCGGCGTTTTTAGCTATTATTTGTGATCACTTTTTTAAGTGTGAATTAATGAAAACTTTAAAGTGGCCATAACTCCTTAACTATTGAGTTTCGGCGTTTTTAGCTATTATTTGTGATCACTTTTATAAGCACGAATTAATGAAAACTTTAAAATGGCCATAACTCCTTAAATATTGAGTTTTCGGCGTTTTTAGCTATTATTTGTGATCACTTTTATAAGCACGAATTAATGAAAACTTTAAAATGGCCATAACTCCTTAAATATTGAGTTTTCGGCGTTTTTAGCTATTATTTGTGATCACTTTTATAAGCACGAATTAATGAAAACTTTAAAATGGCCATAACTCCTTAAATATTGAGTTTTCGGCGTTTTTAGCTATTATTTGTGATCACTTTTATAAGCACGAATTAATGAAAACTTTAAAATGGCCATAACTCCTTAAATATTGAGTTTTCGGCGTTTTTAGCTATTATTTGTGATCACTTTTTTAAGTGTGAATTAACGAAAACTTTAAAATGGCCATAACTCCTTAAATATTGAGTTTTCGGCGTTTTTAGCTATTATTTGTGATCACTTTTATAAGCACGAAATAATGAAAACTTTAAAATGGCCATAACTCCTTAAATATTGAGTTTTCGGCGTTTTTAGCTATTATTTGTGATCACTTTTATAAGCACGAATTAATGAAAACTTTAAAATGGCCATAACTCCTTAAATATTGAGTTTTCGGCGTTTTTAGCTATTATTTGTGATCACTTTTATAAGCACGAATTAATGAAAACTTTAAAATGGCCATAACTCCTTAAATATTGAGTTTTCGGCGTTTTTAGCTATTATTTGTGATCACTTTTATAAGCACGAATTAATGAAAACTTTAAAATGGCCATAACTCCTTAAATATTGAGTTTTCGGCGTTTTTAGCTATTATTTGTGATCACTTTTTTAAGTGTGAATTAACGAAAACTTTAAAATGGCCATAACTCCTTAAATATTGAGTTTTCGGCGTTTTTAGCTATTATTTGTGATCACTTTTATAAGCACGAAATAATGAAAACTTTAAAATGGCCATAACTCCTTAAATATTGAGTTTTCGGCGTTTTTAGCTATTATTTGTGATCACTTTTTTAAGTGTGAATTAATGAAAACTTTAAAATGGCCATAACTCCTTAACTATTGAGTTTTCGGCGTTTTTAGCTATTATTTGTGATCACTTTTATAAGCACGAAATAATGAAAACTTTAAAATGGCCATAACTCTTTAAATATTGAGTTTTCGGCGTTTTTAGCTATTATTTGTGATCACTTTTTTAAGTGTGAATTAATGAAAACTTTAAAGTGGCCATAACTCCTTAACTATTGAGTTTCGGCGTTTTTAGCTATTATTTGTGATCACTTTTTTAAGTGTGAATTAATGAAAACTTTAAAATGGCCATAACTCCTTAAATATTGAGTTTTCGGCGTTTTTAGCTATTATTTGTGATCACTTTTATAAGCACGAATTAATGAAAACTTTAAAATGGCCATAACTCCTTAAATATTGAGTTTTCGGCGTTTTTAGCTATTATTTGTGATCACTTTTATAAGCACGAATTAATGAAAACTTTAAAATGGCCATAACTCCTTAAATATTGAGTTTTCGGCGTTTTTAGCTATTATTTGTGATCACTTTTATAAGCACGAATTAATGAAAACTTTAAAATGGCCATAACTCCTTAAATATTGAGTTTTCGGCGTTTTTAGCTATTATTTGTGATCACTTTTATAAGCACGAATTAATGAAAACTTTAAAATGGCCATAACTCCTTAAATATTGAGTTTTCGGCGTTTTTAGCTATTATTTGTGATCACTTTTATAAGCACGAATTAATGAAAACTTTAAAATGGCCATAACTCCTTAAATATTGAGTTTTCGGCGTTTTTAGCTATTAT
Organism: Musca domestica; assembly: GCF_030504385.1. Taxonomy (NCBI): domain Eukaryota; kingdom Metazoa; phylum Arthropoda; class Insecta; order Diptera; family Muscidae; genus Musca; species Musca domestica. Next base: position 7,559,571 of record NW_026712299.1, on the reverse strand, counting down.
TTGTGATCACTTTTTTAAGTGTGAATTAACGAAAACTTTAAAATGGCCATAACTCCTTAAATATTGAGTTTTCGGCGTTTTTAGCTATTATTTGTGATCACTTTTATAAGCACGAAATAATGAAAACTTTAAAATGGCCATAACTCTTTAAATATTGAGTTTTCGGCGTTTTTAGCTATTATTTGTGATCACTTTTATAAGCACGAATTAATGAAAACTTTCAAATGGCCATAACTCCTTAAATATTGAGTTTTCGGCGTTTTTAGCTATTATTTGTGATCACTTTTTTAAGTGTGAATTAATGAAAACTTTAAAATGGCCATAACTCCTTAAATATTGAGTTTTCGGCGTTTTTAGCTATTATTTGTGATCACTTTTTTAAGTGTGAATTAATGAAAACTTTAAAATGGCCATAACTCCTTAAATATTGAGTTTTCGGCGTTTTTAGCTATTATTTGTGATCACTTTTATAAGCACGAATTAATGAAAACTTTAAAATGGCCATAACTCCTTAAATATTGAGTTTTCGGCATTTTTAGCTATTATTTGTGATCACTTTTATAAGCACGAAATAATGAAAACTTTAAAATGGCCATAACTCCTTAAATATTGAGTTTTCGGCGTTTTTAGCTATTATTTGTGATCACTTTTATAAGCACGAAATAATGAAAACTTTAAAATGGCCATAACTCCTTAAATATTGAGTTTTCGGCGTTTTTAGCTATTATTTGTGATCACTTTTATAAGCACGAATTAATAAAAACTTTAAAATGGCCATAACTCCTTAAATATTGAGTTTTCGGCGTTTTTAGCTATTATTTGTGATCACTTTTATAAGCACGAAATAATGAAAACTTTAAAATGGCCATAACTCTTTAAATATTGAGTTTTCGGTGTTTTTAGCTATTATTTGTGATCACTTTTATAAGCACGAAATAATGAAAACTTTAAAATGGCCATAACTCCTTAAATATTGAGTTTTCGGCGTTTTTAGCTATTATTTGTGATCACTTTTATAAGCACGAATTAATGAAAACTTTAAAATGGCCATAACTCCTTAAATATTGAGTTTTCGGCGTTTTTAGCTATTATTTGTGATCACTTTTTTAAGTGTGAATTAACGAAAACTTTAAAATGGCCATAACTCCTTAAATATTGAGTTTTCGGCGTTTTTAGCTATTATTTGTGATCACTTTTATAAGCACGAATTAATGAAAACTTTAAAATGGCCATAACTCCTTAAATATTGAGTTTTCGGCGTTTTTAGCTATTATTTGTGATCACTTTTTTAAGTGTGAATTAATGAAAACTTTAAAATGGCCATAACTCCTTAACTATTGAGTTTTCGGCGTTTTTAGCTATTATTTGTGATCACTTTTATAAGCACGAATTAATGAAAACTTTAAAATGGCCATAACTCCTTAAATATTGAGTTTTCGGCGTTTTTAGCTATTATTTGTGATCACTTTTATAAGCACGAATTAATGAAAACTTTAAAATGGCCATAACTCCTTAAATATTGAGTTTTCGGCGTTTTTAGCTATTATTTGTGATCACTTTTATAAGCACGAATTAATGAAAACTTTAAAATGGCCATAACTCCTTAACTATTGAGTTTTCGGCGTTTTTAGCTATTATTTGTGATCACTTTTATAAGCACGAAATAATGAAAACTTTAAAATGGCCATAACTCCTTAAATATTGAGTTTTCGGCGTTTTTAGCTATTATTTGTGATCACTTTTATAAGCACGAATTAATGAAAACTTTAAAATGGCCATAACTCCTTAAATATTGAGTTTTCGGCGTTTTTAGCTATTATTTGTGATCACTTTTTTAAGTGTGAATTAACGAAAACTTTAAAATGGCCATAACTCCTTAAATATTGAGTTTTCGGCGTTTTTAGCTATTATTTGTGATCACTTTTATAAGCACGAATTAATGAAAACTTTAAAATGGCCATAACTCCTTAAATATTGAGTTTTCGGCGTTTTTAGCTATTATTTGTGATCACTTTTTTAAGTGTGAATTAACGAAAACTTTAAAATGGCCACAAATCCCTAAATATTGAGTTTTCGGCGTTTTTAGCTATTATTTGTGATCACTTTTATAAGCACGAATTAATGAAAACTTTAAAATGGCCATAACTCCTTAAATATTGAGTTTTCGGCGTTTTTAGCTATTATTTGTGATCACTTTTATAAGCACGAATTAATGAAAACTTTAAAATGGCCATAACTCCTTAAATATTGAGTTTTCGGCGTTTTTAGCTATTATTTGTGATCACTTTTTTAAGTGTGAATTAACGAAAACTTTAAAATGGCCATAACTCCTTAAATATTGAGTTTTCGGCGTTTTTAGCTATTATTTGTGATCACTTTTATAAGCAGGAGTTAATGAAAACTTTAAAATGACCATAACTCCTTAAATATTGAGTTTTCGGCGTTTTTAGCTATTATTTGTGATCACTTTTATAAGCACGAATTAATGAAAACTTTAAAATGGCCATAACTCCTTAAATATTGAGTTTTCGGCGTTTTTAGCTATTATTTGTGATCACTTTTATAAGCACGAATTAATGAAAACTTTAAAATGGCCATAACTCCTTAAATATTGAGTTTTCGGCGTTTTTAGCTATTATTTGTGATCACTTTTATAAGCACGAATTAATGAAAACTTTAAAATGGCCATAACTCCTTAAATATTGAGTTTTCGGCGTTTTTAGCTATTATTTGTGATCACTTTTATAACCACGAATTAATGAAAACTTAAAAATGGCCATAACTCCTTAAATATTGAGTTTTCGGCGTTTTTAGCTATTATTTGTGATCACTTTTATAAGCACGAATTAATGAAAACTTTAAAATGGCCATAACTCCTTAAATATTGAGTTTTCGGCGTTTTTAGCTATTATTTGTGATCACTTTTATAAGCACGAATTAATGAAAACTTTAAAATGGCCATAACTCCTTAAATATTGAGTTTTCGGCGTTTTTAGCTATTATTTGTGATCACTTTTTTAAGTGTGAATTAATGAAAACTTTAAAGTGGCCATAACTCCTTAACTATTGAGTTTCGGCGTTTTTAGCTATTATTTGTGATCACTTTTATAAGCACGAATTAATGAAAACTTTAAAATGGCCATAACTCCTTAAATATTGAGTTTTCGGCGTTTTTAGCTATTATTTGTGATCACTTTTATAAGCACGAATTAATGAAAACTTTAAAATGGCCATAACTCCTTAAATATTGAGTTTTCGGCGTTTTTAGCTATTATTTGTGATCACTTTTTTAAGTGTGAATTAACGAAAACTTTAAAATGGCCACAAATCCCTAAATATTGAGTTTTCGGCGTTTTTAGCTATTATTTGTGATCACTTTTATAAGCACGAATTAATGAAAACTTTAAAATGGCCATAACTCCTTAAATATTGAGTTTTCGGCGTTTTTAGCTATTATTTGTGATCACTTTTATAAGCACGAATTAATGAAAACTTTAAAATGGCCATAACTCCTTAAATATTGAGTTTTCGGCGTTTTTAGCTATTATTTGTGATCACTTTTTTAAGTGTGAATTAATGAAAACTTTAAAATGGCCATAACTCCTTAAATATTGAATTTTCGGCGATTTTAGCTATTATTTGTGATCACTTTTATAAGAACGAATTAATGAAAACTTTAAAATGGCCATAACTCCTTAAATATTGAGTTTTCGGCGTTTTTAGCTATTATTTGTGATCACTTTTATAAGCACGAATTAATGAAAACTTTAAAATGGCCATAACTCCTTAAATATTGAGTTTTCGGCTTTTCTAGCTATTATTTGTGATCACTTTTTTAAGTGTGAATTAATGAAAACTTTAAAATGGCCATAACTCTTTAAATATTGAGTTTTCGGCGTTTTTAGCTATTATTTGTGATCACTTTTATAAGCACGAAATAATGAAAACTATTTGTGATCACTTTTATAAGCACGAAATAATGAAAACTTTAAAATGGCCATAACTCATTAAATATTGAGTTTTCGGCGTTTTTAGCTATTATTTGTGATCACTTTTATAAGCACGAATTAATGAAAACTTTAAAATGGCCATAACTCCTTAAATATTGAGTTTTCGGCGTTTTTAGCTATTATTTGTGATCACTTTTATAAGCACGAATTAATGAAAACTTTAAAATGGTCATAACTCCTTAAATATTGAATTTTCGGCGTTTTTAGCTATTATTTGTGATCACTTTTATAAGCACGAATTAATGAAAACTTTAAAATGGCCATAACTCCTTAAGTATTGAATTTTCGGCGTTTTTAGCTATTATTTGTGATCACTTTTTTAAGTGTGAATTAATGAAAACTTTAAAATGGCCATAACTCCTTAAATATTGAATTTTCGGCGTTTTTAGCTATTATTTGTGATCACTTTTATAAGCACGAATTAATGAAAACTTTAAAATGGCCATAACTCCTTAAATATTGAGTTTTCGGCGTTTTTAGCTATTATTTGTGATCACTTTTATAAGCACGAATTAATGAAAACATTAAAATGGCCATAACTCCTTAAATATTGAGTTTTCGGCGTTTTTAGCTATTATTTGTGATCACTTTTTTAAGTGTGAATTAATGAAAACTTTAAAATGGCCATAACTCCTTAAATATTGAGTTTTCGGCGTTTTTAGCTATTATTTGTGATAACTTTTATAAGCACGAATTAATGAAAACTTTAAAATGGCCATAACTCCTTAAATATTGAGTTTTCGGCGTTTTTAGCTATTATTTGTGATCACTTCTTTAAGTGTGAATTAATGAAAACTTTAAAATGGCCATAACTCCTTAAATATTGAGTTTTCGGCGTTTTTAGCTATTATTTGTGATCACTTTTTTAAGTGTGAATTAATGAAAACTTTAAAATGGCCATAACTCCTTAAATATTGAGTTTTCGGCGATGTTAGCTATTATTTGTGATCACTTTTATAAGTGTGAATTAATGAAAACTTTAAAATGGCCATAACTCCTTAAATATTGAATTTTCGGCGTTTTTAGCTATTATTTGTGATCACTTTTATAAGCACGAATTAATGAAAACTTTAAAATGGCCATAACTCCTTAAATATTGAGTTTTCGGCGTTTTTAGCTATTATTTGTGATCACTTTTATAAGAACGAATTAATGAAAACTTTAAAATGGTCATAACTCCTTAAATATTGAGTTTTCGGCGTTTTTAGCTATTATTTGTGATCACTTTTTTCAGTGTGAATTAATGAAAACTTTAAAATGGCCATAACTCCTTAAATATTGAGTTTTCGGCGATGTTAGCTATTATTTGTGATCACTTTTATAAGAACGAATTAATGAAAACTTTAAAATGGTCATAACTCCTTAAATAATGAATTTTCGGCGTTTTTAGCTATTATTTGTGATCACTTTTATAAGCACGAATTAATGAAAACATTAAAATGGCCATAACTCCTTAAATATTGAGTTTTCGGCGTTTTTAGCTATTATTTGTGATCACTTTTTTAAGTGTGAATTAATGAAAACTTTAAAATGGCCATAACTCCTTAAATATTGAGTTTTCGTCGTTTTTAGCTATTATTTGTGATCACTTTTATAAGCACGAATTAATGAAAACTTTAAAATGGCCATAACTCCTTAAATATTGAGTTTTCGGCGTTTTTAGCTATTATTTGTGATCACTTTTTTAAGTGTGAATTAATGAAAACTTTAAAATGGCCATAACTCCTTAAATATTGAGTTTTCGGCGTTTTTAGCTATTATTTGTGATCACTTTTATAAGTGTGAATTAATGAAAACTTTAAAATGGCCATAACTCCTTAAATATTGAGTTTTCGGCGTTTTTAGCTATTATTTGTGATCACTTTTTTAAGTGTGAATTAATGAAAACTTTAAAATGGCCATAACTCCTTAAATATTGAGTTTTCGTCGTTTTTAGCTATTATTTGTGATCACTTTTATAAGCACGAATTAATGAAAACTTTAAAATGGCCATAACTCCTTAAATATTGAGTTTTCGGCGTTTTTAGCTATTATTTGTGATCACTTTTTTAAGTGTGAATTAATGAAAACTTTAAAATGGCCATAACTCCTTAAATATTGAGTTTTCGGCGTTTTTAGCTATTATTTGTGATCACTTTTATAAGTGTGAATTAATGAAAACTTTAAAATGGCCATAACTCCTTAAATATTGAATTTTCGGCGTTTTTAGCTATTATTTGTGATCACTTTTATAAGCACGAATTAATGAAAACTTTAAAATGGCCATAACTCCTTAAATATTGAGTTTTCGGCGTTTTTAGCTATTATTTGTGATCACTTTTATAAGAACGAATTAATGAAAACTTTAAAATGGCCATAACTCCTTAAATATTGAATTTTCGGCGATTTTAGCTATTATTTGTGATCACTTTTATAAGAACGAATTAATGAAAACTTTAAAATGGTCATAACTCCTTAAATATTGAATTTTCGGCGATTTTAGCTATTATTTGTGATCACTTTTATAAGCACGAATTAATGAAAACTTTAAAATGGCCATAACTCCTTAAATATTGAGTTTTCGGCGTTTTTAGCTATTATTTGTGATCACTTTTTTAAGTGTGAATTAATGAAAACTTTAAAATGGCCATAACTCCTTAAATATAGAATTTTCGGCGATTTTAGCTATTATTTGTGATCACTTTTTTAAGTGTGAATTAATGAAAACTTTAAAATGGCCATAACTCCTTAAATGTTGAATTTTCGGCGTTTTTAGCTATTATTTGTGATCACTTTTATAAGAACGAATTAATGAAAACTTTAAAATGGTCATAACTCCTTAAGTATTGAATTTTCGGCGTTTTTAGCTATTATTTGTGATCACTTTTATAAGCACGAATTAATGAAAACTTTAAAATGGCCATAACTCCTTAAATATTGAGTTTTCGGCGTTTTTAGCTATTATTTGTGATCACTTTTTTAAGTGTGAATTAATGAAAACTTTAAAATGGTCATAACTCCTTAAATATTGAATTTTCGGCGTTTTTAGCTATTATTTGTGATCACTTTTATCAGCAGGAATTAATGAAAACTTTAAAATGGCCATAACTCCTTAAATATTGAGTTTTCGGCGTTTTTAGCTATTATTTGAAAGGTTTTCTGTCTATGGAGGATCAGTAAAATGTATTCTGTCTATAGAAGACCTATTAAAGGTCTTCTGTCTATAGAAGACCTGTAAAAAGTCTTAGGTCTATAGAAGACATCTCAAAGGTCTTCTGTCTAAGGAAGACCTCTTAAAGGAGACCTGTGAAAGGTCTTTTGCTTATAGAAGACCTGTAAAAGGTCTTCTGCAATTGGTAAAATGTTATAGGCCAGGAACTTCTGTCTCTTGAAGTTGTTTTTAAGGTATTCTATATAAGCGACCTCCAACTCTTCCGCTGTATAAAATCATTAACATTTTTTTAGAAAACAGATTTATTGTTAATGTCTTCCCAATATTTTTATTTAATTATCTTCCCGCCATTATATTCCATTTTCAATTCAAATTGAATTCCACATCAATGGCTGGTTGCCATCCCCCATTTAGCAGCCATCGACATCGTCATCATCTTTGAAAATAATTGACCAAGACTTTATAATCTTTTGATAGTATTTTCTCTGCTCTGCGCTTAAATACGGGCACTGGGTACTCGTTCGGTGCATTTGTAGGTAGAGATATTTGCATGAACTAATTTGTTTGCACAATAAAATGGAAAAGATACAAAAAGCAGCAGCAAGAACACGAAGCAGAACAACAACAAATGGCGTCTTCAATACACATAGTTTGAGCTATGCCATCCGGTAGACAAGGAGATTTTTTCTCTGCTCCTCTCCGTGCCCTGAAGTTTATCGCCTTCTAATATGACAGCCATTCAATTAGATGGGGGAGGTGACAAAGGGACCTTCGTCCTTTGCAAGGCAGTGTGGTGTTAACAACATAGCAACCTTGGACGCTCTGCCGGCAGCAGCAGCTGTCGTTGCAGCAGCTAAGTCCACCATCATTCTGCTGCAAAGCAATCGACTGAAATTGATGTTAATCGTATTTATTGCAGTTTACCGATTTCCTTTCTCCACCTTGTTGCATCGCTCTCTGGCTGCTGGCTGACATGGTTAGCAATTTATGTTGTTATTCTTTGGCCCTTTGCCGGCACCTGTTAGGTTAGCTATTGCCATTTATTTATATTTTCCGTTTTATTTGTTATGTCAGCGTTGGTTGGTTGTATGCATTGGTTCGGCCTAGCCTGCGTCATCAGCTTGCCGTTTTCTTCAGTATTTTTTTTATAAATCTGTTGCAGACAAAAAATGGGGTTATATATGAGGCATTGCAGGGTATTTTTTTAGATCTGAGATGATTTGCTCCCACTGGAGACTTTTATGTGTTCTTTCATTGACGACCACGAACCCTTTATGTGTTTTCAGTATAAGAGGAATACCTCTAAATAGTTCCGAACTAGAGGGTGTTCAAAAGCTTTCTTTTGGTCTTCTATAGACGTTTCACAGATCTTTTTGGGTCTTTTGAAAATATTAGACCATTTTTGAGTTGTCTGAAGACATTCTATAGTCTTCTTAAGAATATTGTTTTCAAGATTTTAATAGAAAAAACCTCTTTTACGGGTCTGTTATGGGCAAGACATCATTTACGGGGCTTCCAGAAGAGGGTATAAGTCATTTGGCTACAGAGGGTATATATCATTTGATACGGCCAAAACGTGCCTTATCTAAATAACGGTTTTAGACCCTAGGTCTCTTTGGACCAAATCCGTTTCAAGACATTTGGAGTCGATCTAGGGGTTCAAATAGGGGAATTTTGTTCAAACTTGGTGCATCACAATATTATTTTCAAACTTTGATCAAAGTCGGAGATGAACAACATCGGTTCACTCTTTCTGGTACCTCCCCCATAAGTTATCAAAATGTGCAGAGAAAATAATTTACCTCTTAGAAAGTGAGAGGATGATTCGATTTTGTGCATACTTTACAAATACCAATATATTTTTCAGTGCTATGCAAGCTATAAAAATGGGCAATATCGCCCCACTACATCGAGTACCTCCCCCACAAAGGGTCAAAATTTGGAATAATTAAAACTCTTATAAAAAATAAGAGTGTGATTGTCTTCAAGTTTCAGACATTCTCATGCTTTAAATAACACAAGAACTGACCTGAGGATGGTAGATATCGGTTCACTCCTTCTAGTACCTACCCCAGAACGGGTTAAAGTTTAGAATAGCCATGAAGCTCGTAAAACGCGAAATTAGCATCCGATGTTTTTCAAACTCGACATATCTCAATATTTTTATCAACGCAATATATAATGTGTGGAGGGTATATATCCTCCTCCTTCTTGTATCTCCCCCACAACGGGTGAAAGTTTTAAATAACCAAAACGCTAATAGAATGCGAAATAAGCATCCGATTCTCTTCAAAATTCACTCACCTCAATATTTCTATAAAGATCTGCTGTAAAGATGGAATATATTGGTCTACCCCTTCTGTTACCTTCCCCTTACCTTACCTTCGAAATTTCGGAATACAGAAGACGTGATGGGTGCCGAAAAAAAACAACAATCAACCAAAGACCTTGTAAAGAACCCCATTAGCACACGAATAATTTTATGTTTTGGGGCCTTAAGAATAGAATCTCACTTAAGGATCAACGCCAATTAACTAGGATATGGTCTTCGAAAAAATCCTAAAAAATCCATGCCAATTAACCAGGATATGGTCTTTGCAAAATTCTTAAAATAAATTATCTGTAACTAACTAGGATATGGTCTTGGAATTACTTGAAAAAAAAAACTACACCAATTAATCAATTCTAAAATTTCTTAAAAAATCCACGGATATGGTCTTCGAAAATTTTCTCAAAAATCCACGCCAATTAACAAGGATATGGTCTTTGAAAAAATCTTTAAACAAAATCCACGTCTATTGAACTGAAGATGGTCTTCGAAAAATTCTTAAAAAATCCTCGCCTATTGAACTGAGAATAGTCTTCAAAGAATTCTTTAAACAAAATCCACGTCTATTGAACTGAAGATGGTCTTCGAAAAATTCTTAAAAAATCCTCGCCTATTGAACTGAGAATAGTCTTCAAAGAATTCTTTAAACAAAATCCACGTCTATTAAACTGATGATGGTCTTCAAAAAATTTTTAAAAAATCCACGCCTATTGAACTGAAGATGGTCTTCGAAAAATTCTTTAAAAAAAACCACGCCTATTGAACTGAAGATGGTCTTCGAAATATTCTTGAAAAATCCACGCCTATTGAACTGAAGATGGTCTTCGAAAAATTCTTAAAAAATCCACGCCTATTGAACTGAAGATGGTCTTCGAAAAATTCTTAAAAATTTCACGGCAATTAGCCAGAATATTGTCTTCGAAAAAAATCTACGCCATTTAACCAAAATATGTTCTTCGAAAAATTCTTAAAAGTAACCCACGTCAATTAACCAGAATATGTTCTTCGAAAAATTCTTAAAAAAACCCACGCCAATTGATCAGGATATGGTCTTCCTATGGGCTTCGAAAATTTCTTCAAAAATCCACGCCAATCTACCAGGATATGGTCTTTGAAAAATTCTTAAAAAATCCACGTCAATTAAACTTTGTCACATCACGTCTATTAACCTTTTTCGAAGAATTCTCTAAAAAAATTAACACCTATTGAACTGAAGATGGTCTTTGAAAAATCCTTAAAAACATCCATACCATTTAAACCAAAGATGGTCTTCAAAAAATTCCTAAAAAGATCCGCTGCAATTAACCAGAAATGGTCTTTGAAAATTTCTTAGAAAAATTCTTAAAAATCCACTCCTATAGAACTGAAGACGGTCTTCGAAAAGTTCTTAAAAAATCGAAGGCAATTGAAATGGATATATCTTCCAAAAATTCTTTACTAACCCACGCCCATCAACCAGGATATGGTCTTCTAACCCCAAAACAATGAAACATCAATAATTATATAATTTTAATTCATTTGCCCACCTTCTCTCTTAAGCCCACGACCAACCTACCTATCCAGCTGTGCTAAATTTAAAAAAAAAATCCATTCACATGGCAAATGCAATTGAACTGTGCCATATGAATTTTGATACACAACTCCGCTTCCTAGATGTATGGATCGCACAGTTCCAACAACTAACTATGATTGTGCCAAGGTGTCAGCCATAATTTCTTTGCACTTCTTCCTTCCATCCGATTGTAGCGATGATGATGATGATGGCTGTGAGTTATGAGTGTACACAATGTCAAGCTGAGCAAACAATGTTGGTGGTGCTGGTGTCACCAACTGGAAATCAGAAAAGAAACTCGAAAGACCAGAAATGGAGGACACAAAAAAATGCAACCAGATTTTTCACAGCATGCAATTGGTTTTAAATTGCATATTATGGAAATGGTGTGAAGGGAAAAAAAGGGTGAGGGGAGGAGGTGGAGAATTGTTGCCAAGTTCACAGTTAGTTGGTGGTCGCTTAGCAAAATGATTGTGGCGGAGGAGGGAAAAAGATGTATTTGCATGAGGTAATAAAGGCCAATGGTAAAATGGAAACGCTCAATAGGGCATTGGAAAAAGCTGGTTATTTGGATATGCGTAATTCATGTCGATCATTTTCAATTTATATTCAATTTTTTCGGGTTTCGGATTATGGGCAACGGACTTGATGATAAAAGGTCTCAAACAATGGTGATGTTGACATTTTGTGAAGGGAAGGTACCATAAAGAGTGGTCCGATATATATACCATAAAGAATGCTTAAAATCGTTGTTTATCCTTCTATAGGGCTATACCAAAAGTGGACGTGACCCATTTTTTGTATCAATGATTCCTGAAGTAATCTAAAGCTCTCTGTATAATTTAAAAGGTCTACAATAAATGTTGCGAAATGTGTACATTAGTCCAAACAAACTATCGAACCCACTGTGTCGATAATAACAACAACAACGAAAACAGCAAGACGACAAGAACATGCAACAATAACGCTTCAACCAACCACCCCAATATTCGTTGACCGCGTAATGGATAATAAAGCTTTCAGCATTATGCCCTTTACCGCATAAGACAAATAATTCTCATTCACTTGGTAATGCCGGTCACATATAGTGTTTCGTTTGGGTTGCGATGAGACAGGTTTGATACTGACGGGAGACTTGCCAAAAGGGTAGTTAGTAATTTTCTGCCCTCTGACCCCTAGGTGGGAATACGTTTTTTAAACTGGCTCTCATCGAGTTGAGTGGCCATTAATTCATGTACACAGGGCCTTCTGCTCATTGTTCCGCAGGAGTTTTAGCTCGCAGTTTCGAAGGGGCTTCGGCTCGCTGTTAGGCAGGAGCTCCAGATCGCTGTTCCGCAGGAGCTCCGTCTCGAAGTTCCGTAGGAGATACGGCTCACAGACCGCGGAGATTCGTCTCGCAGTTCCGCGGGAGATTCGGCTCGCTGTTCAACAGGAGGCTAACTGTTCCACAGCAGGAGTTCTTGCTCGCTGTTCTGCAGGTGTTTTGGCTCGATGTTCAGCAGGAGCTTCAGCTCCTTATACCGTATCATAGCTCAAATTTTGGTAGTGAATTAGAGGTAGTCATAGTCCATAGTGCTAGCAAGAATAGTTCCCTAACTGAGGATGATAGATATTGTAGATGACCCAGATAGCTTAACCCGAATATACCCACAGTGAGTTGCCGAACCCGAATGAGCTCTAATCCATCTACAAAGGCCTACCCATCGTCTGCACAGCTTAGACACAGTGAGTTGCCGATCCCGAACGAATCCCGATTCATCTTAGAAGAACTGGACAGTTGCTCTCGAGTATCTCTAAAATTATCTGCGGACCCTTTACGTTTATACCACGAGTCCCCAACACGAATACCAAACCCTCTGCCGAACATACCTTCAACGTGATGCTGAACCTGAACGAGTCCGTTTCATCTTAGAAGTCCTGGACAGCTGCTTCCACAGTTGCCTAGCCCGAACGAATTCCGATTCATCTTAGAAGAACTGGAGAGCTGCTCCGGAGTATATCTACAGTAAACTGCCGTCCGATAATAATTATACCACAAGTCTCCAAACCATCCTCGAAGACTTGGAAATCAACATCCCAACCACATATATCGTGAGTGCCGATTATCCGCCACGCATCAGACCGATGACCATTTACTAAGCTTCCCGATTGCCTCCAAATCGTAAACATCCAGAACGCTGACAACAACCGGACGATAATCGGCCATCACATGTTCCAGATACCTTCAAATCGTCAACATCCCGAACATCAACATCGTAATTCCTGATCCCTCGCACCAATCAACATCTGGCGATCATCCACATGTTCCCGATTACATTCAAATCATCATCCATTCCGAACACCAGCGTCGCCCGAAAATAAAAATCGTAATTCCTGATCAAATTCACGATTATCTTCAAATCGTCCACATCGGCAAACCCCAGCGTCAACCGAACATAAACATCATAATTTCTTATCTTCTTCACTTGTCAACATCCCGATTACCTCCGAATCACCAACATGGTTATTCCTGATAACACTCAAACAACCAACCGACGACCATAAGTTCCCGATTAACTTCAAATCGTCACTACCCCAAACGACAATTCTCCCGAACACAAACATCGTAATTCCTGATCTTCCTCATTTGTCAACATCCGACGGTTACCCATGAGTACCCGGTCATCTTTGAATCGCCGGCTAATCATACGAGTTTCAAACGACATCATGGTTCCCATAGTTCACGTTCACCCTATTGCCTACGAAACATTAAAAAATCTCGAAATTTGGAAAAAGGACCAAAAAGACCCCTATGGTGACTCGTCTGGGAGTTAAAATATTTAATCAAAATAATCCTCATTTTGTTAGCAGTAATATTGTCGAAGACACTATAAGCCTAAAATGAACAGACTCCAAGGAATCTTCATCCGAAAATTTAACAAGTACAGAAGCAGCTAAGTTCTGCTGGGCCGAACGTTTAATACCCTCAACAATTTTGAAGCATCTTAAAAAATTTTTAAAAATCTGTCGAAAAATACCATTCAAGTGAAAACCGTTGAATGGGGTTATGCAAAGACGTGGACCCGCATAATTAATTCTTTGTCATAGGCTGTAGTACAGATTCCGAACTTCAAATACATGGCTAAGAATTTTACACTCATGAGGAATAAATATACTTTGTTGAGTCTAAAATTATTATTTCGATGAGTTACAAACGGAGTGACGAACTTAATATATCCTCCATACTATGGATGGTGGAGGGTATAAAAAATGTGAAAGAGCGGGGGCCTTACCCCTAAATTTTGGTTAATCGGGAAATAAACTTTCAAAACGTGTATTACATTTCTAGCTCTACTTCCATCATGGGCTGGGTTTTCTCTAGAATTGTTAGAAAATTTTCAATAATTATTTTATTGTGTTGCACAGTGTAATCGATGCCTTCTATTTACCCTTATTGTTATCAATTATTTGTTTTATAATCCTAACCAGCAACAAAGTTGTTGTACCTTTTTGTTTTTAAATGAATTTTAATTTGCTATTGTTGTTGTTGTTTTTTTGTAAATATGTTGGCCATTTTGTTGAGTGTTATTAATGCTGTTCGCCAATGACCTCATTGTTCCATTTTCAACCAAAAATTACATTTTCAATTCGAATGAATTAATGGATTTTGTTGGTGTTGTTGGTTTTGTGTTCGTTCGTATCGATGATGATAATATCTCGCCGTCATTTTGTCTGTTTATTTAGTAATTTTATAATAACAGCATAATAATGCTCAATAAATTAGTTAATTAATGTCGATAATGTAATATTCCGAAGAATCCAATCCAATTGTTTGTTTTTGTTTTGGCATTTTTGTGTAAATTGAAATATAATGTGTGAAGTAATTGGGTATTATATTCAATATGAGGGATAGAGGAAGGGATAGAGGGAGAGGTTTATAATTGGACATAATTCACGGGTAGAGAGTGTGTGTGTTTGGCAGGGAAAGGGGGACATATTTCCAATATTAAAATATTAATTTTTCAGAAACGTGGATTTTTAAAGAATATTTTTTCCAAGGACCAATAAACGTGGATTTTTTAAAGAATATTTTTCCAAGGACCAATGAACGTGGATTTTTAAAGAATATTTTTTTCAAGGACCAATGAACGTGGATTTTTTAAAGGATATTTTTTTCCAATGACCAATGAACGTGGATTTTTAAACAATATTTTTTTCCAATGACCAATGAACGTGGATTTTTTAAAGGATATTTTTTTCCAATGACCAATGAACGTGGATTTTTAAACAATATTTTTTTCCAATGACCAATGAACGTGGATTTTTTAAAGAATATTTTTTCCAAGGACCAATGAATGTGGATTTTTTAAAGAATATTTTTTTAAGGATCAATGAATGTGGATTTTTTAAAGAATATTTTTTTCAAGGACCAATGAATGTGGATTTTTTGAAGAATATTTTTTTCAAGGACCAATGAATGTGGATTTTTTAAAGAATATTTTTTCAAGGATCAATGAATGTGGATTTAAAAAAAATTTTCAAGGACCAATAAACGTGGATTTTTTAAAGAATATTTTTTCTAAAGACCAATGAACGTGGATTTTTTAAAGAATATTTTTTTTCAAGGACCAACAGAAACGTGAATTTTTTAAAGAATATTTTTTTAAGGACCAATAAGCGTGGATTTTTTAAAGATTATTTTTTCCCAAGGACCAATAAACGTGGATTTTTTAAAGAATATTTTTTCTAAAGACCAATGAACATGGATTTTTTAAAGAATATTTTTTTCAAGGACCAACAGAAACGTGAATTTTTTAAAGAATATTTTTTTAAGGACCAATAAGCGTGGATTTTTTAAAGATTATTTTTTCCCAAGGACCAATAAACGTGGATTTTTTAAAGAATATTTTTTCAAGGACCAATAAACGTGGATTTTTTAAAGAATATTTTTTCCAAGGACCAATAAACGTGGATTTTTTAAAAAATATTTTTTCCAAAGACCAATAAACGAGGATTTTTTAAAAAATATTTTTTCCAAGGACCAATAAACCTGGATTTTTTAAAAAATATTTTTTCCAAGGACCAATAAACGTGGATTTTTTAAAGAATATTTTTTCCAAGGAACAATAAACCTGGATTTTTTAAAGAATATTTTTCCAAGGAACAATAAACGTGGATTTTTTAAAGAATATTTTTCCAAGGAACAATAAACGTGGATTTTTTAAAGAATATTTTTCCAAGGAACAATAAACGTGGATTTTTTAAAGAATATTTTTTCCAAGGACCAATGAACGTGGATTTCTTAAGGAATATTTTTTCCAAGGACCAACAAAAACGTGGATTTTTTAAAGAATATTTTTCCAAATAACAATAAACGTGGATTTTTTAAAGAATATTTTTCCAAGGAACAATAAACGTGGATTTTTTTAAGAATATTTTTCCAAATAACAATAAACGTGGATTTTTTAAAGAATATTTTTCCAAGGAACAATAAACGTGGATTTTTTAAAGAATATTTTTTCCAAGGAACAATAAACGTGGATTTTTTAAAGAATATTTTTTCCAAGGACCAATGAACGTGGATTTTTTAAGGAATATTTTTTCCAAGGACCAACAAAAACGTGGATTTTTTAAAGAATATTTTTCCAAATAACAATAAACGTGGATTTTTTAAAAAATATTTTTTCCAAGGACCAATAAACCTGGATTTTTTAAAAAATATTTTTTCCAAGGACCAATAAACATGGATTTTTAAAGAATATTTTTTCCAAGGACCAATAAACATGGATTTTTAAAGAATATTTTTTCCAAGGATCAATAAACGTGGATTTTTTAAAGAATATTTTTTCCAAGGACCAATAAACGTGGATTTTTTAAAGAATATATTTTTTCCAAGGACCAATAAACGTGGATTTTTTAAAGAATATTTTTTCCAAGGAACAATAAACCTGGATTTTTTAAAGAATATTTTTCCAAGGACCAATAAACGTGGATTTTTTAAAGAATATTTTTTCCAAGGAACAATAAACCTGGATTTTTTAAAGAATATTTTTTCCAAGGAACAATAAACCTGGATTTTTTAAAGAATATTTTTCCAATAAACGTGGATTTTTTAAAGAATATTTTTCCAAGGAACAATAAACGTGGATTTTTTAAAAAATATTTTTTCAAAGGACCAATAAACTTGGATCTTTTAAAGAATATTTTTTGCAAGGACCAATGAACGTCGGTTTTTTTTAAAAAATATTTTTTCAAAGGACCAATAAACGTGGATTTTTTAAAGAATATTTTTTCGAGGACCAATGAACGTCGTTTTTTTTAAAAAATATTTTTTCAAAGGACCAATAAACGTCGGTTTTTTTAAAAAATATTTTTTCAAAGGACCTATAAACGTGGATTTTTTAAAGAATATTTTTTACAAGGACTAATAAACGTGGATTTTTTAAAGAATATTTTTTTCAAGGACCAATAAACGTGGATTTTTTAAAGAATATTTTTTCAAGGACCAATGAACGTCGGTTTTTTTAAAGAATATTTTTTTCAAGGACCAATGAACGTCGGTTTTTTTTTAAAAATATTTTTTCAAAGGACCAATAAACGTGGATTTTTTAAAGAATATTTTTTGCAAGGACCAATGAACGTCGGTGTTTTTTAAAAATATTTTTTCCAAAGACCAATAAATGCGGATTTTTTAAATAATATTTTTTCCAAGGACCAAAGAACGTGGATTTTTTAAAGAATATTTTTTCCATGGACCAATGAATGTGGATTTTTTAAAGAATATTTTTTCCAAGGACCAATGAACGTGAATTTTTTAAAGAATATTTTTTCCAAGGACCAATAAACGTGGATTTTTCAAAGTATATTTTTTCTAAGGATCACTATTTTCATAATCTTAATTTTAAAGCATACTTTTATGAGAACTTAAAACTTCCTTTATTTGTAAACAGTCCAATCCAGAGTATATTGTTTTTCATTCCCTAAGTATTTTTCTTTTCGTTTCCATTGTTTTCAACACCACCTTCCGTTTAATGTTGTATATTCCCAATGTAAAAACAACTCTTGAACAAGTAAAATTCTATAAATATTTATATACTTAATTAGACTTTAATAGATGGATGTTTATTTAAACGAGTCCTTTATCAATTAACATTTTCAACAACTTTTCATAAGCATCGTTTTTCATCTTTGCGTTTAGTAGCAACGATTAATTTTCCCCAACGTACTTTTACTTTAACAGTATTTTGAGGAAAATTGCTACTGTGTGACAGGGAAGGATCAATGTGGGGCATTAGCAAAAGGAGTGTTGCCGGAGAGAAAGATCCGTAAGTCCATAATATTACCTTTAAAGTCCTTTAAAATTTAGCATATAAAAGCTCTTCTATTCATAGAGAACCTTAAAAGCTCTTCTACCCATAGATGGTCTGTAAAAGCTCTTCTTGTCATAGAGGGCCTGGAAAAGTTATTTTAACCATTAAGAGCGCATAAAAGCTCGGGTATTTGTAATGAAAACGTAAAAGCTCTTTTATTTATACAGTGCATTTAAAGAGTCTTTTATAAAACGACGGTCTGAAGCACTCCTGCATTAATAGTGCATCTGTAATATATCTTCTGTTAATATAGAACCTATAAAAGCTCTTGTATTAATTGATGACCTGTAAAAGCTCTAATATACTTAGTGGATCTGTAAAAGCTCTTTTATCAACATAGGACCTGTAAAAGTTATTATATTTATAGAGGAGCTGTAAAAGGTTTTCATCAACAGAGGGGATTTAAATATCTTATATTCAGAGATAAACTATAAAGGGTCTTCTACCAACAAAGGACCTACAAAAGCTCTAGTAATTCTGTGGGACCTGTAAAAGCTCTTTATCAATAGGGAACCTACAAAAGCTCATATATTCAAAAAGGGTCCTTAAAAGCTCTTCTGGTTATAAAGGACCAAGCAGAGGTCTTCTATCAACAGATATCCTAAAAAATCTCTTATGTTCTTAAAAGTCCTGTAAAAGCTCTTATATCCGTACAAGGCATTTTAAATAGATGGCATGTAAAAGAACTTTTACCCATTAGGAATCTAGAAAAGGTATTCTATTTATGTTCATAGAAGGCCGTGAAAAAATTATTTATCCATACGGGACATATAAAATGTCTTCAATCAACAGAGGGACGTCAAAAGCTCTTTATTCATTGAAAAGATATTCTATTTATACAGAGCCTGCAAAATCTCTTCCATAAATGGAGATCAGGAACAGATCTTATAAAAGATAACCTTCAAAAACTCGTGTGTTTAAAGGTCTTCAACAGAGGGCATGCAAAAGCTCTTCTACCCATTGAGAATCTGGAAAAACTCTTCTATTCTTACAGGGCCTACATGAGCTCTTCTATCATTAGAGGACTTACAAAAGCTATTCTAATCATAGAGATCCTTAAAAAGTTCTTTATCAACAGAGCAACTGTAAAAGCTCTTGTGTTCATAGAAGACCTCTAAAAGCTCTTATATATATACAGCGCTTATAAAAGGTCTTCTGACAACAGAAAAGATCTGTAAAAGCTCTTATATCCATACAGGGTTTTTAAAGGAACCTGAAAAAGCGCTTGTGTTTATAGAAGACCTCTAAAAGCTCTTATATATACAGGGCTTTTAAAAGGTCTTCTGACAACAGAAAAGACCTGTAAAAGCCCTTATATCCATACAGGGGTTTTAAAGGTCTTCTATCAACAGAGGTCCTGCAAACTATCTTCTACCTGTTGAGAATCTAGAAAATGGTTTCAATTTTAGCCTACAAAAGCTCTTTTATCCGAAGGGGTCCTTGAAAATATCTTCTGTCAACAGAGAGCCTTCAAAAGCTCTTCATAAGGGACCTGTAAAAGCTCATATTTTTGAAAGGATTTAGAATAGGTCTTCTATCAACAAAGGACCTGAAAAGCTCTTCTCTTCATATAGGATCTGTAAAAGCTCTTCTACCAATAGAGGGCCTACAAATGCTCAACTATTCATGGGGAACCTGAGAAATCTCTTATATCCTTCGGGAATCTAGAAAAGTTGCTCTTTTTTATACATGGCTTTTAAAAGCTCTTCTATCCGTAGAGGACTGGTAGAAGGTATTGGTAGGTTTATATCTATAGAAAACTTGAAAAATCTGCACCATTCCTACACCTGCTGAATAAAACATAGCCACTCGCTTATATCACATATGCTTACCACAACCCTTCTTATCCGTCCCTGGCATTGTCAACACCCAGTTAGCCGTTATGTATTTGTTCAGCAACACTGTGCCTCCTCATCCATCCGTCCGACAATGTATTTCGAACAGGCAATGAGTAATTAATCAAGGATGAAAACAGTTGCCTAGCCCAAAAACTACTTTAATGAAAGTGGTAGTGGTAGTGGCAGTGGCCGTTGGAAGCGATGCCGACCATAGATAGTTGCAACAGTATCGTTTCATATCCCACCAACAATGTGGCATAGCGATTGCACCAATAGTGTCCGGAGTTCCAGTGAATTTGAGGGAAAATTTCCACAACAGCCAAAGGATGTCAGGCAGTAAGCGAAAAACGAAAAAAAAACAAGTAAAAAAGCAGTAAGTTCGGCCGGGCCGAACTTTGAATACTCTCCACCATTTGGAACGAATTAGAAAATTTTCAAAAAAATAAAATCCATTAAAAATTCTTTTAAATTTTTAAAATATCTAATATAGGAAGGTGCCGATGTATGGTGGATATACGATATAGTGGACCTGTAAAAACAAATCTATGTCTGCGTGTAAAGTACTCACAAGGAACTCTTTGTGTGGATTTTCAGATAATTCCATTGGAAAAAGTGGCTTAAATCATCAAAATACCGAATATAGGGGAGTACCGAATATAGGGGAGTACCGTTATATGGGGGATATACGATATTGTGGACCTATATAGACAATTCCGTTTAAGGGGTAAAGTGCTCACAAAGAACTCCGTGTGTGGATTTTCAGGCAATACGATTGGAAAATGTGGCTAAAATCATCAAAATACCGAATATCGCGGGGTACCGTTATATGGGAGCTATACGTTATCGTTAATCTATATAGAGAATCCTCTGTCGGGGGGGTAAAGTGCTCACAAAGAACCCCTTGTGTACAAAGAACACCTTGTGACCATTTCGTTGAAAAATGTGGCTAAAAACATCAAAATACCAAATATCGGGGGTACCGTTATATGGGGGCTATACGATATCGTGGACCTATATAGATAATTCTCTGCCGAGGTATAAAGTACCCACAGGGAACTCCTTGTGTGGATTTTCAGACAATTCCGTTGAAAAATATGGGTAAAATCATCAAAATACCGAATATCGGGAGGTACCGTTATATGGGGGATGTACGATATCGTGGACCTGTATAGACAATTCTCCCTCAGGGGGTAAAGTACTCGTAAGGAACTACTTGTGTGGATTTTAAGACAATTCCATTGAAAAATGTGGCTAACATCATCAAAATACCGAATATCGGGGGGTACAGTTATGTGGGGGCTATACAATATCGTGGACCGATATAGCCCATCTTCGAACTTGACCTGCCTGCAGACAAAAGAGAGATCTGTGCAAAATTTTAGCTTCCTATCTTAATTCGTTTAGACTGTAGCGTGATTACAACAGACAGGCAGATGGACGGACAGGGCTAAATGGTCTTAGAATTTTACGCTGATCAAGAATATATATACATACTTTGTTGGGTCTAAAAAGATTATTTCGATGAGTTACAAACGGAATGACGAACTTAATATACCCTCCATACTATATATGGTGGAGGGTATAAAAACATAAAGAATGCTGCAGCAACATTTCCACTGGGTTATAAATAAAAGTTTGCCTTTACTTAACGCTGCAACTGTTGATGTGGCTGTTAACGCCTCTCTTTTGGCCATGTGGCGGTTCTGGTGTCTCAGAAGTTGCACAGCACAGATGCAGAGCCTTCCCCCTTTCCTACACAGACATTATCATTCACACATATACATGAACACACACAACTTCAACAGCTTCAGCAACAATGCTTTATGTCTTGTCAACACTCGTTGTTGGTTGGTTGGTTGGTCGTCTTCCACCAACTCAAGAGGCTCCCTCAAAGGAAGGCCATGAAAGTTCAGTTCGATTTAAGAAAACAAAAAACACTTAAATTAATCCGTCGCAAGGAGAAAAAAAAACTTCGAGATCTCAAGGACTTGGTAATAACCAACAATAATGGATGTTGTTATGAAAAGTTATGAGGAAGATGATGAATGGATTCAAGTTTGGCCGAAGAATAGGAGGAGTGCGAGTTCATAAGATTTAGAGGATAGCTGATATGGGCTAAAAATATCTATATGTATTAAAGAGTAGTGATGTAACTGACTGACTGAAAATCAACGCCCAGACGAAACGTGTGAGGCTGAAATTTTGCACGAGGGTCCGTCTTGGTCTTTGGTGTGTGAAAAGGTTGGGTTTTTGGAAATTCGTACTAAAAAGATACGACATATATTAAAATGTACAAAAAAAAATTAAATACTTTCTATTGGACAAACGAATTGAGCTAGAATTTCTAAAATATGGAATGAGAGTCACTGATGGGGTATAGAAAAAATGTACCAAAGAAGTCTTTTGGAATTCGGGCTTTAAGATTACGAAAAGTTCTAAAATGGTACTAAACTTCTACCAACTTCTTGTTGGTGGCAGATTTGTGATAAAAAGGTGGTTTTGGAAATGCGTACTACAAGTGTACGAAAAGTACTAAATAGTACTATATTTGGTACAATTTGGTATTGGGTGAACAGATAGTGCTTTAAATGTGAAATTTGAAATCTGTTGATGTGTTGCCGGACATATGGAGGTAGTTTCAGAAATTTTGTACTATAATTGTACGAAAAGTACTAAATTGCACTAAATTTGGTATTGGGTGAAAGGATAGAGCTGAAACTCTGAAGTTTTATATTGAGGTCACCACTGTACTAAATGGTACTAAATTTCGAATACTTTGACTTAGAGTAAACCGATGAAGCTGTATTTTTTTATTTTGGTTTATTGTTGGTGGCAGACATATGGAGGTAGTTTCAGAAAATGTGTACTATAATTGTACGAAAAGTACTAAATTGCACTAAATTTGGTATTGCGTGAAGGAATAGAGCTGAAATACTGAAATTTCATATAGATGTCACTATTGATGTTTGTGGTTAAGATATGAAGGTGGTTTGGGAAATGTGGAAGAAAAATACTAAATAGTACTTTATTTCGTACAATTTGGTATTGGAGGAACAGACAGTGCTTGGAATTTGAAATTTGGCTTTAGAGTAGCTGTTCATGCGTAGCCAGGCCATATGGAGATGGTTTCAGAAACATGTACTATAATTGAACAAAAAGTACTGAACGGTACTATATCTGGAATTGGGTGAAGGGATAGAGAAATTTGATATTTATTTTACTGAAGGTATCTGTGTTTTGACATTTGGCACTGGTTTTGAAATGCATCCTATATTTGTACGAAAGTAGATGGTTTCGGAAACGTGTACTATAATTGAACGAAAAGTACTGAACGGTACTATATTTGAAATTAGGTGAAGAAATAGAGATATAATTCTGAAATTTGATATTTAGGTTACTGAAGGTATCTGTGTTTAGCATTTGGCGTTGGTTTGGAAATGCATCCTATATTTGTACGAAAAGTACTAAATTGTACTTAATTTCGTATTGGATGAAGGGAAGGGATAGAAGAGATCCTTAAATTTTATGTTGAGGTCTATATTGGTATCTGGAATTGAGATATGGAGGTTGTACAATTCTGAAATTTGAAAGATTACTGTGTTTGCGACTTAGCGGTGGTTTGGAAATGCGTCCAATATTTGTACTGAATGTAATAAATGGTACTAAATTTGGTATTGGGTGAGAGGATAGGACTGAAATCTTCAAATTTGATATTGAGGTCTTTTTGGTATCCAGAATTTCGAAATGGAGTTGGTTTGGGAAATGTGTACTATAAATGTACGAAAAGTACTCAATAGTACTAATTTTGGTATTGGGTGAAGAGATTGAGCTGGAATCCTTAAATTTGATATTTGATGTTTGTTGGTCTCTGTGGTTAAGATATGGAGGTGGTTAAGGAAATGTGTAATATAATTGTTCGAAAAGTACTTAGTGGTTCTAAATTGGGTATTGGGTGAAGGAATAGTGCTGGATATCCGAACTCTGATATAGAGGTCTCAGTTGGTGTCTGGAACTGAAATATGAAAGTAGTGCAGACAACGTGTACTATATTTGTACGAATAGTACTAAATAATACTATACTTAGTATTGGGTAAAGGGATAGAGATCAAATTCTGAAATTTGATATTGAGGTCACTGTTGGTGTCTATAGTTTTGAGAAGGAGGTAATTTTGGAAATGCTATAAGTGTACGAAAAATACTAAATGTCACTAAATTTGGTATTGGGTGAAGGGATAGAGCTGAAACTCTGAAGTTTGATATTGAGGTCACCACTGTTGGTTTCATAAGGGTTATAGACCCGTAATCCTGACAACTACTGAGCAACCACTACTAGGTCGACGAAACACCCATATTACAACAAGTAAAAAGGCTGTAAGTTCAGCCGGAACGAACTTTGAATACCCTTCACCATTTGGAACGAATTTGGCAATTCTCAAAAACAATAAAATCCGTCAACAATTCTGTTAAAATCATAAAAATGATGAATGTAGCTGTAATATTAGGGTCTATATGACGACATGAACCTACATAGGTAACATTTGTCATAAGCCATTACAATATTCAAATGCGAACCTTAAAAAAATCGGTAACAATGTAGCTAAAATCATCAAAATACCGAATATCGGGAGGTACCGTTATATGGGGGCTATACGAAGACGTGGATCGGCACAGACAATTTTCTGTTTTAGGCTGTAGTATCTATTACGAACTTCAAATACCAAATTTGAAAGAATTCCGATTAATAATGTCGCTAAAATCATAAAAATACCGAATATCGGGAGGTACCGTTATATGGGAGCTATACGAAGACCTGGATCGGCAATGACAATTTTCTGTCATAGGCTGTAGCATCCATTACGAACATTGAATACCAAATTTTAAAGAATTCCGGTGAATAATGTCGCTAAAATCATCAAAATACCGAATATCGGGAGGTACCGTTATATGGGGGCTATACGAAGACGTAGACCTGCACAGATATGTAGGCTGTAGAGTCCATTACGAACTTCAAATACCAAATTTGAAAGAATTCCGGTGAATAATGTCGCTAAAATCAACAAAGTACCGAATATCGAGAGGTACCGTTATATGGGGGCTATACGAAGACGTGGACCGGCAATGACAATTTTCTGTCTTAATCAAATTTGAAAGGATTCCGATGAATAATGTCGATGAAATCATTAAAATACCGAATATCGGGAGGTACCATTATATGGGGGCTACACCAAAACGTGGACCTACATGGCCCATTTTCAATACCAAAAGTCCTGCAGACATAATATAGATTTGTGTAATATTTTATCAATCTACTTCAATTCGTTCGGAAGCTAGAGTGATTTCCACAGACTGGCAGAGGGACGGACTTCGCTAAATCGGCATAGAATTTTATGCTGATCAAGTATATATGTACACAATGTAAAATGTATATTTCGAGGTTTTACAAACGGAATGACGAACTTAATATACCCTCCATGCTATGGTGGAGGGTATAAAAATAATTAAAATATCTACCGGTCTTTTCATTTAGATTTTTCCTTATAAACCTTATAACCTCTCCTGACATAGTCGTTATAATATCTTTTGGCTGTTGTAGCATTTCTTAAAGACTCACAAAGGTATTGTCCTGAACTTTCCTTCTATATCCTTATTTGAGTAATGAGATATTATTTATTAAAATTGTTCAAGTACTCATTATTAAAGCATATAATTCTTTACTTGAATATGCATTTAAAAAGGAATGATGATGATAATGATGAAAAGCAAATGTTTGAGGAAAACCCTAAATTAAACCACATTTGTTAGTGGCTCATTAATAACGAAATTCGCCAATGGCTTCGTTTTAACTAAAGAAAAATCATAACTTTTACATTCCATTCGTAATTTTTGTGGTTCGCAAAACAATAAATCAAAAATACATTTTTGATTGTGAAAAATATACTCTAATTAACCGCGAAACACAGATTTTTCAATAATTTTTCAAAACCACACAATTAATTATCAAATGCTTTCGGGAGGGGCGGAAATGTTGCAAAACTTTGACACATAAACAGTTGTTTGGAAGAGGATGTCATTGAAGCATTGAAAATTCGCATATTTTTCGAATCGAATTAGTCATTTTGATAAATGGTCAAAGTGACTCACACTCTTGTTTGAAATAATTTCGACGAATAAAAAGAAGAGAATATTTCCTTCGGCATTGCTTTTTGAATGAAAAATTAATTCATTGGCAAAAAGAGCACATCTAGGTATTTTATTGATGTTGGTACCCTCAAGGCCTTCATTTGGACAATGCAAGTCCTTAAAGTCCTTTTTTAAATACAGAAGTCCTTGAAGGTTTTTTATCGCGCATTGAAGATTTCAAGGTTTTTTATAGAATAAAGAAGTTCTAAGGTTTTCTTATCAACACTTCGAGGTATTGAAAAAATAAATTCCGGTGAAGAAATTCACTAAAATCATCAAAATACCGAATATCGGGAGGTACAGTAATATGGGGGCTATACGAAGACGTGGACCGGTACAGACAATTTTCTGTCTTAGGCTGTAGTATCCATTACGAACTTCAAATACCAAATTTGAAAGTATTCCGGTATTTGAAAGTATTCTGTACCTACCAGTTATATGGGGGCTATACCAAAACGTTGACCTACATCGGCCATTTTCAATACCAAAAGTCCTGCAGACATAACATACATTTGAGCAAAATTTTATCAATCTACTTAAATTCTTTCGGAAGCTAGAGTGATTTCCACAGACGGACGGACATCGCTAAATCGACATAGAATTTTATGCTGATCAAGAATATATATACTTTGTGGGGTCTATGGTGGAGGGTATAAAAAGGCCTAACATTAAATGTGGGAACGAATCTAACATTTTAAGGTAGACTTTTCGTTGACGAAATAGCGGGCACCTGTTAGTTTTAAATAAAGACCTGCTATGATTCCTTATTTTTTGTTAGAAGATCTCTAAAGGACATCGGTACATTTATAGGACTTTCTTCAATGAATTCTATTTCCAGTAGTGGGTTTCAACGGGCTTCTATTTTGAAATAAGAGATCTTCAAATGACTTATGGAATACTTTCAAATTTGGTATTTGGAGTTCGTAATGGATACTACAGCCAAAGACAGAAAATTGTCTGTAACGGTCCACGTCTTCGTATAGCCCCCATATAACTGTACCTCCCGATATTCGGTATTTTGATGATTTTAGTGAATTTCTTCACCGGAATTGTTTCAAATTTGGTATTTAAAGTTCGTAATGGATACTACAGCCTAAGACAGAAAATTGTCTGAGCAGGTTGACCTCTTCGTAAAGCCCCCATATAATGGTACCTACCGAGATTCGGTATTTTAATGATTTTAGGGACATTTTTGATATTTGAAGTTCGTAATGGATACTACAGCCTACGACAGAAAATTGTCTTTGCAGGTCCACGTCTTCGTATAGCCCCCATATAATTTTCGCAT
Organism: Musca domestica; assembly: GCF_030504385.1. NCBI lineage: Eukaryota > Metazoa > Arthropoda > Insecta > Diptera > Muscidae > Musca > Musca domestica. The sequence continues at coordinate 7,531,874 of NW_026712299.1, read as the reverse complement.
TTGAATATTGTAATGGCTTATGACAAATGTTACCTACGTAGGTTCATGTCGTCGTATAGACCCTAATATAATAGCTACATTCGGTATTTTTAAGATTTTAACGGATTTTATTGTTTTTGAGAATTGCCAAATGCGTTCCAACTGGTGGAGGGTATTCAAAGTTCGGCCTGGCCGAACTTACAGCTTTTTTACTTGTTAATACTCAAAACGCACAATTTGTTAAGTTCGACATTTCTTTAAACAAAACTTCATACATCGTCCTAACTTTGCAGACTTTCAAAGTTTTATATATCATTCAAGTTTTCCCTTTTCGTTTTCCCTGTTTACCTTTTACACCAAAAATGGCTTTAAAATTTTACATTTTCAAGTCTACCGGGAAGGATATAAAAAAGCCATTGCACAGTGAACCCACATTCAGTTTTTTTGTCCAAAACACTTTCAACATCTTCATATGTAAGCCCTAGAAACCAAGACCTCAATATCAAATTTCAGAATTTCAGCCCTATCTCTTCACTCAATACCAAATCTACTAACATTTAGTGCGCATATCCAAAACAATCTATATCCCTCCACTCTACATACCGCCTAGGAAACCATCTACATGTCCAGGCTACACGTGAACAGCGACCCTTATATCAAATATCAGATTTCAATTACTACATATTCACCCAATACCGTATTGTACCACTAAGTGCTTTTCGTGCACTTATAGTACACATTTCCAAAACCATCTCTTTATCATAAACCTAACACTAACTGGGAACCAAATACAAAATTCCAAAATTCCAGCTTGATCTCTTCGCCCTAAACCAAACTGTTCCAAATTTAGTACCATTTAGTACAAATCGCAGATTTAGTACACATTTCTAATCTTCATATACAGGGTTGTCCATATTCGACGGATCCATCTGGCAACGCCATAACTTTTGACAGAGATGTCACATCGCTTAATGACATACCGCGTTTGAAGCGCAGATTTTTACCATGAACCAATTCGCTGCCGTACGAGCCAGTGTTAAGAGGTCCCGAAGAACATCCCAAAAGCGCCGTTCTCAGCAGTTGGGCATGGCTCGGTATTCGCATTGATTTGCATTTGTTCCCGTACAAAATTCAATTGGCGCAAAGAATGTTGCCTGCGGACAAGCCTCGTCGATTGGAATGGGCCCAAAAAAAAAACATGGGTCGAATATGGGCAACCCTGTATAAAACTACCTTTCCAACCTTGATTCTCATACCAAGTTTGATGATTTTAGCTCTATCCGTTCACGTAATACCAAATGGTATAATGTTAGAAGTTTAGTACCATTTTAGAACTTTTCGCAATCTTACAGTTCGATTTTCCACGGACTCTTTGGTACACCTATCCTGCACTCCATCACTGACTCTAATTTCAAATTTCAAAATCCCAGCTCTATCGGCTCAGAAAAATTCCAATTTGTACCAAATTTAGTACCATATAGTACACAGATGTACAAATGTACATAACAACCTACATCATACAATCCAATAGAAATCTTATTTCCCAATTTCTGGATTCCAGCCCTATCGGCTCACCAATATGGAAATTGTAGCAAATTTAGTACCATTTAGTACTCATAAGTATGAATTTCCAAAGCTTCCTCACACCCCATTCCTATACTTCCACAGTAATCCCAACTCCAAATTTCAGGATTCCAGCTCTATTGGTTCAACCAAATGCAAATTGTACCAAATTTAGTAAATTTTAGTACAATAACTACAAATTTCCTAAATTACATCCATATCCCAGTCCTACACTCCGACAGTATTCTTATTTTCAAATTTCAGGACAAAACCTCTATTGGTCACCCAAATCGAAATTGTACCAAATTTATTTCCAAATTTCAGCTCTATAGGTTCATCAAAATCGATATTGTACTAAATGTAGTACCATTTAGTACATTTCGTACACATAAGTACAAATTTGGAAAACTTCCTTCATATCCCAATCCAACACTCCGCCAGAAATGTTAATTTCAAATGTTCGGATTTCAGCTCCATACGTTCCTCTAAATTCAAATTGTACCAAATTTAGTACCATGGAGTACTTTTCGAATACATGAGCACACACTTCGAAAGCCGCCTCCTAAATTACATCCATATCCCAGTCCTACACTCCGACAGTATTCTTATTTTCAAATTTCAGGACAAAACCTCTATTGGTCACCCAAATCGAAATTGTACCAAATTTATTTCCAAATTTCAGCTCTATAGGTTCATCAAAATCGATATTGTACTAAATGTAGTACCATTTAGTACATTTCGTACACATAAGTACAAATTTGGAAAACTTCCTTCATATCCCAATCCAACACTCCGCCAGAAATGTTAATTTCAAATGTTCGGATTTCAGCTCCATACGTTCCTCTAAATTCAAATTGTACCAAATTTAGTACCATGGAGTACTTTTCGAATACATGAGCACACTACTCCTCAACCTTGATTTCAATTCTAATTTTCAAGTTTTTAGCTCAAAACGTTCACATGATACGAAATGGTACCAAATGTAGTACATTTTAGTACTTTTCGTACACTTATAGTGCGAATTTCCAAAAAAGCCTTTGGTACATCTATCATACATTCCATAATTCCTAATTAAAGAGTTCTAACTCTTCTTCTTCTTTAAATACAAAGGGTACCATATTTAGTTAGTTTTAGTACGAATTTCCAGAAACCAAGCCTTATCTGACCCCTTCGGACTAAGAATCACCCTTATTCGAAATTTCTAGATTTTAGACAACTTTGAATGTATTCTGGAATCCCGAAATTTAACATTGAGGTCTCTGTTGTGTACTATAATTGTACGAAACGTACTGCATAATACTGTATTTAGTATTGGGTGGAGGGATAGATATAAAATTCTGAAATTTGATATTGTGGTCTCTGTTGGTGTCCGAAATGTATTCTATTTAAAACAGAAGGTCTTCTATTGAAAACAGAATTCCCTTAATGCCCTTTGTTGAAAACAGGAGCCCTTTTAAGGTCATCTATTGAAGACAGAAGGTCTTTGAGGTCTTCTATTAAAAATATAAGTCCTTCTATTGAAAAGATAATTCCTTTGAATGTCTTCTATTGAAAGCCCAAGCCATTTTAAGGTCTTCCATCGAAATAAAAGCCCTTTAAGGGTCTTCTATTGAAAACAATAGCACTTTTAAGGTCTTCTATTGAAAACAGAAGCCCTTTTAAGATCTTCTACTGAAAACAGAGGCCCTTTTAAGGTCTTCTATTGAAAACAGAAGCTCTTTTAAATACTTCTATTGAAAACAGAAGCCCTTTTTTGAGGTCTCCTGTTGAAAAAAAGCCCTTTTAAGGTCTGTTGAAAAAAGAAGTCCTTTAAGGTCTTCTATTGAAAACAGAAGCCCTTTTAAGGTCTTCTATTGAAAACAGAAGCCCTTTTAAGGTCTTCTATTGAAAACAGAAGCCCTTTTAAAGTCTTCTATTGAAAACAGAAGCCCTTTAAGGTCTTCTATTGAAAACAGGAGGCCTTTTAAGGTCTTCTATTAAAAAAAAGCCCTTTTAAGGTCTTCTATTGAAAGCAGAAGCCCTTCTTCTATTGAAAATATAAGCCCTTTTAAGGCCTTTTACTGAAAACATAAGCCATTTTAAGATCTTCTATAAAAAATTAAAATCATTTGGACATCTTCTATGGAAAACAGAGGGTCTTCTATTTAAGGTCTTCTATTAAGCACAAATTCCTTAATAGGTTTTCAAAACTCCCAACATTATGTCATGCTTAAATCTGCCTTCCCAGATAATACCATATCACCCTGCTGAGGTAAAGTCAAAATAAACAATGGCTTCTGTCTGCCTTTTTAAAAGTCTTTCTAACAGAGTGTCAGTTCGTTGTGCAACAAACATGTTTCAAATTCACAAACAACAAACCAACCAGTATCAAGGAAATTGTTTGGTCCTACACCTCCCACCCCTCCCCCTTTTGGAATTAGTACATCACTCAATGTCCTTTTTCTTGTCCAGTTGAACTGATCATTGTGATGTAAACGACTCACAGTGGCTGATGCTTTGTTTTGTTTTGTGGTTGCCTAGTCTGCCTCTGTCTCTGTGCCTGTGTGTATGTGTGTGTGTGTGTGTTTGCTCCCCGCCAGACAGCAGGACATGTGGTTAACGCATCGTTTGTTGCCTTGGCCACAATGAGACAATCGAAACGACCAACCAAATGAATTTCATTTAACCGTACCGAAGAAGAAACAAATAGTCCAAAATGGTATTTGGCCATTGGACGAGATGCTTCAGTGACTGAAACACTTCGTATTTGTGTGGAATGTGCACACAGAAACTAGTGACATAAGCTGTTGACATCTGGTCGAGTAGTTTCTTGTAGTGGGATGGAGGGAGGCACTTTTGCCAGTGCTGAATGCACAACACAACAGATACGCAACGTCGTGGCCAAAGAAACATTTCGTAATGGAGTCTGGTCGAGGTAAGTGATTAAAATGGGAAACAGGGTACTTACATAAGGAATAGAAGGAGTAACATAACCATTATCCTATGCTGAGGAATATTTTGTCAAGCAAGTTTCAAGAACGTAGGTATTTAAGAAATTTTTTCAAGTACCTTAAGTTTCAAAAGCGTAGATTTTTAAGGCATTTTTCAAGGAAATTCTTGGGCCGAAAACCTGGATTTTTTAAAATATTGTTCAAGATCCATCAGAATCTCAAAACATGGATTAAAAAATTAAGGACTAAGGGCCATAAACAATGGATCTTCCAAAATTAAAAAAATTAAGGTCTAAAAGGGCAATACACAATGGATCTTCCAAAATATTTTTATGGAGCATCAGAGGCAAGGATTTTTGAAGAATATTTTTTTTTTTTTTTTTTTTTTTGATGTTCCTCAACAGAAATTATTCCAGAAATAAACATTTATCAATTGTCAAACCCCGATTCCCCTCTTCATAAGTACCTCTCTGTCTTTCAGTTGCTAATTCTATTTTTGTAACATTCGCTGACAGTCTATTCTCCTTTCCTCCTTTTGGAGATGAATGCCATATGCAAATCATTTCAGTTATAAACGAATTTTCCCATTTTCCCCCATTCGTTTCCTGAGATCTCAAAAATGTCCTTCAGAAAAAGTATAAATGCAGTTATTTTACATTATATTGTTTTCTTTTTTTGAGAGTGAAACATACTTACCCCATCTGTGGGGGTGTGGGTATGTGAAAATTGGTTTGTTGTTGGCTTTCCTAATTTTCCACATCTCAAAATTGTTGCATACTTCGCGTACAGAATTTTCCTTCGCCGGAGATATTTATGAGTGTGTATGAACCAAGGACACAGTGCCGTTTTTCGGGACCCCTTCGAAAATCCAGGGCCTCGTCCTCGAGTCCGTGAGAAGAAATTCTGCTCTGTCATGAGTAAGAACTTATTTGGTCTTCTATGAGATGGACCATCTCTTCTCTGTCAGAAGGATCATCCCTGGTCTTCTGTGAAATTTACTTTCTCTGGTCGATACGTACGATAAGGATCTTTTCTAGTTGTCTGCGAGAAGGACCCTCTATCTCGCCTATGAGAAGCGCAATATTGACTTCTGTGAAAAGCGCCATATAGACTTCTGTGAGAAGTACCATATTTACTTCTGTAACATGCGTCATCTGGATTTCTGTGGAAAACACCATATGGACTTCTATGAGAACCTCTAGCTGGACTGCCATGAGAAGCGCCACCTGCACTTCTATAAGAAGCGTCACAATGGAGAAGCGCCATCTCTATTTTTTAGAGAAGCACCATCTGGACTTCTCTGAGAAGGACCTTCTTCAGTCTTCCTCCAGAAGAACCTTTTCCGTCTTCTATGAAAAGGACCATCTCTTCGTCTATAAAAAAGACTTTATCTGGTCATCTATTAAAACGACCTGCTCTGGTCATCTATGAGATGGAAATTCTGCTCTCCTTCTTCTTCTCAGCTATGAGAAGAATAGGACGATAGGACGGAGGGGACTTCTGCTCATAGACGACTTGAGTTGTGAGAAGAAGACGACGTTCTCTTCTTCACAGCTATGAGGAAAAGACCTTTTCTTCTTCTCAGCTATGAGGAGAAGATCTTCTGTTCTTCTCAGCTATGACGAGAAGATCTTATCTTTTTCTCAGCTATGACGAGAAGATTTTCTCTTCTTCTCAGCTACGAGGAGAAGATCTGCTATAAGAAAAATACCTTCACAGCTATGAGGAGAAGACCTTATCTTCTCCTCAGCTATGAGGAGAAGATATTCTTCTCTTCTTCTCAGCTATGAAAAGAAGATATTTTATTCTTCTCAGCTATGAGGAGATCCCCTCTAAAAGATAGGCTAGTCTTATATGAAGAGACATTTTGCTCCTTGAGAAGACCTTTTGGTCTTTCTCCTCTTCTCAGCTATGAGGAGAATATCTTCTCAGCTATGTCGAGAATATCCTCTCTTCTTCTCAGCTATGAGGAGCAGATCTTCTCTTCTTCTCAGCTGTGAGGAGAAGATCTTCTCATCTTCTTAGCCATGAGAAGAAGACCTTCTCTTCTTCTCAGCAATGAGAAGAAGACCTTCTCTTCTTCTCAGCAATGAGAAGAAGACCTTCTCTTCTTCTCAGCAATGAGAAGAAGGCCTTATCTTCTTCTCAGCAATAAGAAGAAGATCTTCTCATCTCCTCAGCTACGAGGAGAAGATCTTCTCTTCTTCTCAGCTATGTGGAGAAGATCTTCTCTTTTTCTCAGCTATGAGGAAGATCTTCTCTTTTTCTCTGCTATGTGGAGAAGATCTTCTCTTTTTCTCAGCTATGTAGAGAAGATCTTCTCGTCTTTTTAGCTATGAGGAGAAGATCCTCTCTTTTTCTCAGCTGAGAAGAAGAGAACTTCTCAGCAATGAGAAGAAGACCTTCTCTTCTTCTTCTCAACAATGAGAAGAAGGTCTCCTCTTCTTCTCAGATCTTCAGGTGTCCTCTGAAAATCCCATTAGCTTTTTCATGGCTTCAGACTTCGGATACTCTCTATAAAAAGACCTTTAAATCTTCTATGAGGAATTCACGTTTTTGCTCCTTGAAACGAGAATACCTTTTATGAAAACACCTTTTTAGCTCTTTGAGAATACATACTCGTCTTCTATAAGAAATCAAATAGATCTTCTATGCAAAGATCTACTTGCCTTGAAGAAGGATACCTTCTGGTTCTTTGAGACCATCTAGTGTCTTAAGATGTTTTCTTTTTTTTAGCATTCTACGAGGAAGACTTCTGGTACTCTTAGAGAAGATTTTCAGGTCTTCGATGAGAAGCCTTTTTTGTATTCTATGAGAAGTCATTTTGGTCTTGTATTTAAAGGATACTTCTGTTCTACCGATGGGTTGGGTAAGGGAGGACCTTCTGCTCCTTCATCAGGAAACCTTCTACTCTGCTATGGGCGAACCTTTAAATCTGCTATGAGAAAACCCTGTGATGTCCAGCATTTGAAGCATTTGAATTCTCGGCCCTTCACAGTCCGCCAGCATATTACACCTCTAAGCTCTTGAACTGAATGCATTACGTATGTTTCGTTAAAGATGCACACTTTTTTTCACTCCTACATAAATTTTCTTTTGACACATTCTCATTTCGGTAGTCTTTGTGATTCCGGTTAACTGAATTTGTTTTTGTCGTTTTTTCATCACCACCATCAGCATCAGCAGCAGCATCATCAACTCCATTTCCATCTTCATCGCCATCTTCCTTGAGGATGTTTTGTCTTGACTGTGATAACACACAACATACACACATATTTGGATTTGAGTGTGTGTGTGTGTGTTTGTCGGCCTGCATTTGTTGTTGTGTGGGGGGGGGAATATTAAATTCTTGAATTTGCAACACATGTTTCTTTCCATGTTCGGAATTAACACAGTTGTGTCTCCATCCATCACAACAATTCTCACACAACGCAGATACACTCCTTTGGCCGCACACACACATGTACATGCATATGGCAATATGTAGGTATGCAGATATGTGGACATTCCTTACGGGAAATGCATCAATTCAAGATGAGGGTGTGCGTAAGTGTGTGTGTGTGTAGTATTTGGGCTTCGAAAACTGTGTGCACTCCATAAAAAAAGCAAAAGGAAAAAATCATGTCTTCCAGTTGGGTTAACACATAACAAACTTTCGAACACACACACACTCTCTCTCTCGGAATCGGAACACATATTGCAATTCACACCAGCATCACTGCAACCACCAACAGCTACAGCTAGAAAAAAAACTGAAAGTAAAACTGGGGCCTTGTGCTGCTGATAAACCAAAAACCAAAATGTGTTTACTTGTACACCACCCAAAGGATTGCTGCCTTCTTTGGTCATCAAAACGACAACAACAACAAAACCAAAAACATAATGTTTCATGCATTCCATCCAAAAATATGAAAAGGAAGGGTGATGGATGGATCTCTGCCTGGAAGCTAAAAACATTTCACTGCTACAAATCCAAATTCCGAACGTATGAAATGTTGATGCTGCAAAACAACTAAACATAAACTAATCATCAATCTTACGGAATCCTTCGAGGGCTTAGATTAGATAAGTAAACCAGTGGAAATATATCCTTCAAACGAAACAAAAATAGAAATAGAAATGTGATGATATCTTCTCTAGATAAACATGAGTAGGTTCGTAAATCTAGTTCAGCAAACCGGTGACAGGCTGGCTCACAATTGTAAAGGGTGAGCTAACATTACAATACTTACATGTTATTATGCTAATTTTCATGCTTTCTAGTTTTCCCTGAGGAGATCTTCTGGCACCGTATGAGGATATGAATGGCCAGAATGCCTTCTTACAGAAGACCAAATGGTCTTCTCATAGAAGGCCAGATGGTCTTCTCATAGAAGGCAAGAAGGTCTATTCATAGAAGGTCTTCTCATAAAAGGCCAAAAGGTCTATTCATAGAAGGCAAGAAGGTCCTCTAATAGAAGGCCATAATGTCTTTTTATTGGCGACCAGAAGGTCTTCTCATAGAAGGCCACAGGCCAGAAGGTCGTCCCATAAAAGGCCAAAAGCACTTCTCATAGAAGGCCACAAGGTCTTCTCATAGAAGGCCACAAGGTCTTCTCATAGAAGGCCACAAGGTCTTCTCATAGAAGGCCACAAGGTCTTCTCATAGAAGGCCACAAGGTCGTCTCATAGAAGTCCAGAAGGTCGTCTCATAAAAGACCAGAAGGTCGTCTAATAGAAGACCAGAAGGCCTTCACATAGACGATCAGAAGGTCTTCATCTAAACGATCAGAAAGTCTCCACATAGACGATCATAAGGTCTTCACATAGACGATCAGAAGGTCTTCATATATAGGATCTACACATAGAAGACCAGAAGGTCGTCTCATAAAAGTCTAGAAGATCTTCTCATAGAAGGCCAGAAGCTCTTCTCGTAGAAAGCCAGAAGGTCTTGTCATAGAAGGCCAGTAGGTCTTCTCATAGAATGCCAGGAGGTCTTGTTATAGAAGTTCGTCTCATAGAAGACCAGAAGGTCTTCACATAGACGATCAGAAGGTCTTCACAAAAGCGATCAGAAGGTCTTCACATAAACGATCAGGAGGTCTTCACATAGACGATCAGAAGGTCTTCACATAGACGATCAAAAGACATATACGATTAGAAGGTTTTCTCACCAGCTAGCCTCCTATGGGAAGACTTTCTGGTCTTCTTAAAGAAGGTTGAGACTGTTGGGTGGGGACTTGGTTTTGGGTGGTAGATATTGTGCCTGTTGCAGTTGCAGTTGTGGCGAAAAAATTATGCTTATTCCAGAAGACCTTCTTGTCCTCTATGGGACCTTGTGGCCTTCTCATAGAAGGCCACAAGGTCTTCTCATAGAAGGCCACAAGGTCGTCTCATAGAAGTCCAGAAGGTCGTCTCATAAAAGACCAGAAGGTCGTCTAATAGAAGACCAGAAGGCCTTCACATAGACGATCAGAAGGTCTTCATCTAAACGATCAGAAAGTCTCCACATAGACGATCATAAGGTCTTCACATAGACGATCAGAAGGTCTTCATATATAGGATCTACACATAGAAGACCAGAAGGTCGTCTCATAAAAGTCTAGAAGATCTTCTCATAGAAGGCCAGAAGCTCTTCTCGTAGAAAGCCAGAAGGTCTTGTCATAGAAGGCCAGTAGGTCTTCTCATAGAATGCCAGGAGGTCTTGTTATAGAAGTTCGTCTCATAGAAGACCAGAAGGTCTTCACATAGACGATCAGAAGGTCTTCACAAAAGCGATCAGAAGGTCTTCACATAAACGATCAGGAGGTCTTCACATAGACGATCAGAAGGTCTTCACATAGACGATCAAAAGACATATACGATTAGAAGGTTTTCTCACCAGCTAGCCTCCTATGGGAAGACTTTCTGGTCTTCTTAAAGAAGGTTGAGACTGTTGGGTGGGGACTTGGTTTTGGGTGGTAGATATTGTGCCTGTTGCAGTTGCAGTTGTGGCGAAAAAATTATGCTTATTCCAGAAGACCTTCTTGTCCTCTATGGGACCTTGTGGCCTTCTCATAGAAGGCCACAAGGTCTTCTCATAGAAGGCCACAAGGTCGTCTCATAGAAGTCCAGAAGGTCGTCTCATAAAAGACCAGAAGGTCGTCTAATAGAAGACCAGAAGGCCTTCACATAGACGATCAGAAGGTCTTCATCTAAACGATCAGAAAGTCTCCACATAGACGATCATAAGGTCTTCACATAGACGATCAGAAGGTCTTCATATATAGGATCTACACATAGAAGACCAGAAGGTCGTCTCATAAAAGTCTAGAAGATCTTCTCATAGAAGGCCAGAAGCTCTTCTCGTAGAAAGCCAGAAGGTCTTGTCATAGAAGGCCAGTAGGTCTTCTCATAGAATGCCAGGAGGTCTTGTTATAGAAGTTCGTCTCATAGAAGACCAGAAGGTCTTCACATAGACGATCAGAAGGTCTTCACAAAAGCGATCAGAAGGTCTTCACATAAACGATCAGGAGGTCTTCACATAGACGATCAGAAGGTCTTCACATAGACGATCAAAAGACATATACGATTAGAAGGTTTTCTCACCAGCTAGCCTCCTATGGGAAGACTTTCTGGTCTTCTTAAAGAAGGTTGAGACTGTTGGGTGGGGACTTGGTTTTGGGTGGTAGATATTGTGCCTGTTGCAGTTGCAGTTGTGGCGAAAAAATTATGCTTATTCCAGAAGACCTTCTTGTCCTCTATGGGAAGTCCTTCTGATTGTCTATGAGAAAATCTTTTAGTAGTCTATGAGAAGGCCTTCTAATCGTCGATAAGAAGCTTCCCTTTTCCAATAGATAAAGAATGAACGCCATTTTCAATAATATCCAAATGTTTTTTTTTTTTATTTATTTTAGAAATTCTTTATTTAATAAAACAATTAGTTTTTGAACCTAAATAGTTCCTTTGATATTCATCGGTATAATTAAAAATAATAATAATAATTATAATAGTAGTTGTAATAGTAATAATAATAATAATACACAATAGACATAATAGGGAATGCGAAGCCTATGACCGAAAAAACAAAAATTAACCTTTTTATAACACGTGAGTACTTTTCTTTCTTCCTTCGTTTTCTCTCTCTCTCTCATCCCCTGGTATGGTGCTTAATCGAAACTAATCAATTCGGCAGTGGCCGGTTCCTCGTGAGCAGGTGGTGGTGCGGCTACTGGTTCGGGTTCATGCTGTGGAGGTGCTGGGGCCGACTGTATAGCCTGAATCTGTGAAGCCGCCTGTTGTGGCGTATGCTGTTGAATTGGTGGCATCTGTGGTTGGGGTTGTTGGGTGGGGACATGGTTCTGGGGTGGTAGAGATGGCGCCTGTTGCTGTTGCAGTTGTGGCGAAGAAATTGTGGTCATTCCATTGGTTTGTGTTGGTGGTAAATTGCCTATATTTGGTATGGGTGATTGGGCATGCATAAGATGCTGTTGTTGTTGCAACATAACATGGGCTAATTGTGGCTGATGATGTTGCTGCGATTGCGGTGGTGGTGGGACTCCACCCATGGATACCTGTGGTCCTTGTTGCGGCATGGTTTGGTTATTTGTAACGGGTATTTGATTATTGACCTGAGCGTGATGGTTATGTGTCATAGGTGGTTGTTGCTGTTGTTGTTGTTGTGATTGTGGTTCTACTCCCATTGGTGGTCCTGGATGTGGTTGCTGCTGCTGCATCATGCCCCCAGCCTGCATGTGATTTTGCATGTGTGCTTGATTCAGCGCTGTTTGTTGTGGTGGCATCATCATATTTCCGGCCTGTGGCATACCCTGAGGTGGCATGCCAGGATATTGCATAGCTGTGGCCTGTGTGGTATGATTCTGATATGGAGGCATTCCTCCAATGGCTCCACCAGCTGTGGTTGTGGCACTGGGTGAGTAGGGATTATAGACACCTGGAGGTGGTATGCCAGTCATTTGCGGTTGCTGCGAAGGTGATCCTTGTGGCGGCATACCTGCCATTGCCGGCATAAAGGGGAATGCTGTCTGATTCATGCGATATTGAGCCATTTGTTGTTCCTGGCGCAGTTGCATTTCCCTCTCTTGTTCCTGTATACGATGCAACGCCAACTGGCGTTGATATTGTAAGTATTCCTGTTTCTTTTTGCGCATGATTTCCAATTTCTGGGCCATTTGTATTTGCCGCTGACGTTCCTGTTCCTCGGCCATGCGTCTCAAGTTTTCGGCATGTTCATTCCTCAAGTCATCGAGAGCAGCTCTTGAGTCTTTGATTTGGGCCAATTTATCCTGCAACTGTTCATACCACATTCGTTTGTCGTCCAGCTCCTTAATGAACGACAACTGTTGTGAATGCAAATTGGTCAATGTCATGAAGAGTGTCTGCACTGAACTATCGTTGGCAATGCTACGACCTCTGCTCGAATTCGATTTCATGCGATTAACAAATATCTCCACCTGTGCACGCATATTGGCGGCAAATTCATCGATTTTTTGTTCATCTGTTGATTTGGGACGAAAATCGTTGGCAGTCAATGGTTGCTGTTGTTGCTGTTGCTGTGGACCCATTTGGGGTTGTGGTGTTGCTGGCATAGGACTCGGTGCCGATGGGCTTGCCATTGGGGATTCGTTACCTTTGCGCTGTTCCCAATAGCTACGATTCAAATATTTGGCCAAATCTGGATTAGTTTCTTCGGGTTGAGGTTCTTTGGGTGCCGGTGGTGCTTCGGGACTAGGTGAACGTTGTTGCATGCGATAAGCAGCAATGGTCTGCAAAAAAAGAGAGAGAAAACAAAAGGTGTTGTTAGTGGTTGTGGTTTGTAATAAAAATTTGGTGTTTAGAAATAATTTAGAAATTTTAGAAAACAATTGGGATCGGAACGTTATATTATTTTCAATCTAAGTTGGGGTTTGCATTTGGCCTTCTTTGAGGTATGAGCTTACGCTCCTAAGAGATAATAATGTAGTGTTAGTCCAAATTTGATAATCTTTAAAAAAAATATTCAATTCAAACTCCAATTTTTGTATTACTATGACTGGGAAGCCATTAAAATTCGATTTAGTTTTCTATTGGTTGGGTGGTTTAACAATGCACAGATATACAGGATTTGGTAACTGCTTCACTCGGAGACTTTTGCTCCATTGTATTCATCCCAGGAAGGAGAGATATAGAAGCAAGAGAGACAGAGAGAGAGAGAGAAAAGAAGGATTTATAGAAAGGGGAATAGTTAGCCCCGTGGTTTATCTATCCAGGGAATATCTTTGGCAAACTAAATAATGATAGAATCTATGTCTGAAAAGAACCTGCTAAATAGCATATGGTCCCTGTTGGATAACATGGGACATCTGCATCATCTTGAAGTCAAGAATGACTCTCGATTTATTGGCACTTGACTTGATTGTTTTGAATGCCGTCGGGCTATCGAAATATACAGCCACTGGTCCTGTTATGCTATTGCAGAGTTCTCTGTCCAATTCGATTACCTTTTTGCCTGCAAAAATCTACGCCTGAAATACACCCCATTTGTTATTAAACTTATATGAGTGTTTAGTCATTGGGTTAGGATCCGAACGAATGGCGCTGTCAATCCTTTGGACATTCTGCGATTCTAAGACGTGTAAGGAATGTGGGAGTGGAAGCCAACATAACGGTTGAGCTTTGAAATGACTGTAGCGTATTTCAGGCGGAAATTTTTGCGGTCAAAAAAGCCACAGGCCACGAGGAATAGTGAGGTTAGCGGTTACTATATACGTTGATAGTCAGGCGGCAGTGAAGGCCTTAAACTAAGTCCATTACCACCATTAAGTCTAGGGTTGTTTTGAACTGCAGAAGAGCCTTGGAAAACACTGGGTTGTCCATCAAGCTCTGTTGGGTTCTTGGTCATTATAACATTCCAGGCTACGAGACTGCAGACGAATTGGCCAGGCTATGATCCAAATCAACTACCATTGAAGTAGAGAACTCCGTTAAACCACCACTGTGCCACTTCCTACAGATTATTGACAGACACTACTCTGAGAGAATCCAACAAAGAAATGGGATAGCGATGACATTGACTATTGGATCAAGATGAAGAAGAAATTGAGACAGTCGAACACTTGATCTGCCACTGCCCACCACTCATTAACGTGAGACACAGGTTGGTGGGGGAACTAGTGTCACATGATCTGTCTTCTTTTTCTAACAATGACCCTACAGTAATTCTTCGATTAGCCAGAAGATTCAAGTTGCTAAAGACGACACGGCAACTTCTTTACCCGTAGATCACACAATATAATTCTATCTTCCATCTTCACTTTCTTCCATCAGCCATTCCTTTCTTCACTATTCTTTCTAGGATGAACACAATGGACCAGTAGGTCTCCGAGTGTAGCGGTTACCAAACAGTTACCACACGTCCTTTAATCTAACCTAACCTAACATGGATGAGTCCGATAGCAATCAGCTATGCTACCCCAAGACGAATTTTCCATTTCTATATTCAAATATTTCAATTTTTAGAGGTTCGCTGACTGTATTGCTCTATATTTCGTGTAATGAAAGAGCCTTAAATAAACTGATGTTCATTTATGTTATTTGAAGATATTTCACATTTTAATCTTTAACATTTACCAACTGTTGACGCCTCTTTTTCTATCCCGAATTCAAAGAACGTATTCCGTACGAACTCATTTATATACCAATATATCTTATGAATGTTTCCGATGTCTTTAAAGCGATCGATATATGAGTAATAAGGTCACAAGAATAAAAGCAACTTTGATTTTTACTTTCCCTTAGCCTTCCTTTTGTTTGTTCTTTCCTCCAAAAAATTCTACTCTCTCATTCTCGGTCTCCATTTGATAAGATAACAATAAAATGGTGTTAATAAATCAAATAAATACTTATTAACAATTACCTGTTGTTGCTGCTGTTGTTGTTGTTTTTTGCTTTCGGCTTCCGATTGACTCAGTGCCAAAGCCAATTGCAATTCTTCTTCCTCTTTTAATTCTTGTTCTGTTTTTCGTGGTGGTGTCTAAATGTAAAAAACACACAACATAAACAAAAGCAAATATACGATAACATGGAAATCGTTGAGGGGGGAAAACAAAATGCGATTATTGTTTGTATTGCTCACCTGCACTTGTTGGGCCAACGAACTGTTTAAATATTCAGCTGGTAAATCATTTTCACCTGTGCGTCCAGCAGATGCCTTAGCCGAAGTGGGCCTTTGTAATTGCGCATAACAGCCATCACAAACGCGTACCTATGGAACGGGGGGAAATTATTTTTGGGTTAAAAGAAATGTAATTTAAATATTTGTATGGACTTACATCCTTTTCAATACCAAACTTGGGTAGGGGACATGATTTGCTTGTGCATTGGCCACAAAAAACCTGACCACAATTGCGACAGTGATGTTTACGATTGGTAAAGCTAAAATCATCACGACACCGATGACATTTTTTACCATCGGTCCAGTTGGGTGCCGTGTCCATGGCAAACATGGCATCTGCTTCTTTAAGTTCCGGAAATTGATGTCCCTTGGCTTTCAGTATGGTCATTGTGTCCTGTAAGAAAAAGAAAAATAAATGCAATTTAAGATACATTTTAAGAAAATGTGTCCAATAGTTGACCTCCTCCTGAAGATCTTCAACTACTAACTCTTCTTCGGAACTCATTCTATGCCTTTGCAATGAAAATTTCGAAAAAGTTTTACAGATATTTATTCAGTATCACTTAAATTGATTCAAGCTAGAAGCTACCTTTCCTGTGTGTGTGGTTCCACAATGAATGCACTGCACATATTGTCTGCTAATTAAATTATTCTTTGTTTGATGCCTATTGACATTCAAAAGTTCAAAAGATATGATAACGTTGAACAGTTACGCTTTTGCTGTTTTTTTTTTTGTTTATATGGAAGGGAGAGGGGTGTCTGGTATAATTTGTATAGAATATGTGAAAAAAAAAACAGAAGAGGAATTCAAGTCTTAGGAAAATATTGTGATGATTTGGACGAGTTCAAACCAATACTGGAACGTACAATATTTTTGAATTTGAGAAATCTGGGTCAGAACATTATATAGGCTATTCCAGTACTAATGGAGGAATGTAATTTATTTAAATGGAACGGAAAAGGACCGACGAGTTCAAACAAATACTGGAATGTAGAATATTTTTGAATGTGAGAAATCTGGATCGGAACATAATATAGGTTATTCCAGGACTAATGGAGGAATGCGATTTATTTAAATAGAAGTGGAAGGACAAAGGTGCAGATTTTGTATATTTTCATGGAAAAATATTTTTTGTTTTGAAATATATTTCTGTGTACGTCCCGAAACACAGCACCCAATTTCAGCCAATCGAAGGGCTGGAGCTGATAATATTGTGTAATTTTCATTCATCATTCTATCTTGAGTTTACAAGGGACCGACATATATGGATATCAATGTAGAGCCCTTTTACGATATTTGTTCTCAATTCCATTATATCATGAATTTACATCCGACATTTCTTTGCATGAGTTATAATTCAAAGCCTAGAACTAACATAGAAAAATTAAACTTTACACCGTTTAGAATTTTGAAGATAATACCTAAGTTTAACGGAACTGATAAGGATGAGGCGGCATGATATGACACATCACTCGAAGTAATTTTTTTTTTAATTTAGCTAATGTAAATTTAGATATGGATTTCAAAAAGCTTTCCTAGATCGTCTTTAATCCAATACTTGTTTCAATATTCTATTGATAACACTTCTTATATACCCAAAATGATAAGGATATCTCATAGTCGTTTCCCAGATTCCTAACGATAAACGAACAAAGAAAATTAAATTTTACATATCTCTAAAATTGTGTACAAAAAAAAACCAAATTGCTACCAGTTGTTTAAAACTGTATAAGTTTCACTCCATTAGCATCCCTCCGTTTTTCTACAGCTACAGCCTATTTAGATAGTATTTCTCATTTCCCTTGCTTACCTTGATTGCTTGGTATCTTTCGGAATTTCGAAATGCATACGCCCAGGTTTGTATTAATTCCAGCATTTTTGCCCGTACATTGTCGTGATTGGTCTGTTCCAAGAATTGGCTTAACATGGTACAGTTTTCTTTTGTGAAAACTTCGTCGTGCATTGGTGTGCCACAGTTTTTAACGACCGACTCCAGAACCAGACAAGCGTAATAGGCAGTATGGGGATTTGTGGAATTCATTTTCTTTTTTATGGCTGCAAAGGCATTTTTGGGCCTGAAAACAACAAAAAAAACATTAAAACTAAATAACAACAAATCAAATCCAAAACAAACATACGTTGTATCCTTCTGATTTATGGCATCACAACACACCATAATCGATGGCCATTCAGGCTCCAACAAGAGATGGCTTGTGGCTCCATCTGAAACAAAGAGGAGGGGAAGAACATTGTTATATTGACATTATATTACTACTGATCTTTTAATAAAACGCATTTTCTTTGTATTGCATTTGAATAATTGTTGTTGTTGCTGTTGTTTCCAAACGAGACAAAACCGAAAGTCACACTGCTCCCTTCCGATCATCTGTGATAATTTTTCTTCCATATCACTTACTTTAATTGATGAGTCACTTTCAGTTTGTTTTTCATTTCGTTTTTCTTGTTTTGCACAGAATTTTGCACCGCTGCAATGGAACACTTTCGCTAGACTTACCCAAATTTTTATCAAAATTTGTACGAAACATTATTTATTTCGTTGTTACTGTGTGAAATTACAAAAATGGGTGGTGTTTTTCACTGTATTTTCCTTTTTTTTGTTGCTGTCTTTAGTCGCGAATTTTTCTCTGCTTTGCTTTTCCTTGTCAACTGTTAGGGTTATATAGCTTCGATTTTGTCTATACGACAAATAACATTGATATGTGTTGTAAATCAGTAATCGATTCTGTCGATAACTGGAATGTGTTATCAAACATTGGAGCGTTTATATGTATTGTTGTTTCTATCATGAATATTAGCAAATATAAACATAGAAAGCAATCATTCACATTTATTTACACTCATGGCAGAAGAATACAGGTAGATGCATCAACGCTTGGGAGCAGTGATAAGTCAAAAAAATTAAATGTTTTCTCAAATATGAGTAGATTTTTAAATGTTTTCTTATACGACGTCATTCGGAGGTTATTATAATTCGAGTTTTTTTTAACAATTTTTACAAATTTAAATAATTTTTCATTCAACACTTTTAATTTTAAAATTGGTTTGACAGTTCATTGCCCCAGCAGCTGTGTCGATGTGTCTACCTACATTCTTCTACCATGTTTACACTATTAAATCATAATTACATAACAATTGTTAGTTGGAAAAAAAGAGGTAAAAGTGGAGCTTCTGGAACAGAGCAACAGTTTTTGTTTGATATAGGCATTGACAATATCGATAGAAAAAATCAATCGATGTTCCTTTTGAAGTATCATTGCTATCAATTACTTGCCACCACTAAAAACAAAACTACATGAAAAAACTTCATATATTCCACCATGTCTCAGGAGTCCAGTGTTACAAGTGAAATTCTAAATGAGAAAAATAAACAAGAAGTCCGTTGTCGGTTTTGTAACTCACTAATGCTCAAAGAACAAGAGGGTACCTACGAAAGTAAACAGGTAGGGTTGTGATATTCTCTGCACGAACTTGGTATGACAGATATTTTCTTTTCAACTTTCTTCCAGTTTGACTTGCCTCTGACCCACCAGAAGAATACCAAAGACATCAACACAATCGAGACTGAATCGTTGAGTGATTTTTGGGTCATCAATGATATGTTTACATTCGAGAACATTGGTTTCTCCAATACAGTGGACAAACGGAAATTTCTTATCTGCGCCGATTGCGATATGGGCCCTGTTGGCTACCATGACATCGATACGAAGAAATGTTACGTTGCATTAAAGAGAGTGCATCATGGCAAAGAACCGGCCAAAACTTTAACTAATAACTCATAGATAGTAAATAAATGTAAGACAATTTGTAAATTATGTTTTGTGTAATTAATTTATTTAGTATATACTTACTACAGGATCAAGGCATTTGAAGTATATACTTATTATAGTATAAAAGACATTAAATATTTTGCCGTACATTATGAGTGGAGTTATTAATTTCTACAAAGAATAAATGTCCAATATCCACAATGGTATGCATTCCAAAGGTTTATAACAAATTGCTATTGAGGATCCGATTACAAAGATATATATTTGCAATCCATTATGTACTAAAATCGGACATCGAAGTTCTGAAAGCAAAAATTCATAATTTTTAATGATCTTGAACTATCGTAAGGGCCACAAAAAGTCCGGTTCTAAATTCTACGTGCTGAGGGCAATACTTAGCCAAGTAGGAGTTACTGATTTCTCCATTAACTAGTTTTTTAATAAATTCTTTTTCTCACAAACAACCTTTACGCACAAGATAACTCGTGGCATTTCAGTATAAACAATAAAAAGGAATCACGTTTTTATCACGTATTTATTCTTATAAAGGTCATTACAAAAAAGAGTAATTATATTTAACTTAAACTTTTGCGATTCTTATGCGATTTTAAGTAGTCGATTTGATTTTGTGATACGTACAAAAATGTCATAGGTAATTGAGAACTTATGGTAATACGAATCGTGTGGTAAACATTTTATCTTCCTCTACCGCGACCACGGGGAAATCCTCTTCCACCCCGACCACGTATAATCTTACTATTAGCTGGTGGACTCTTGGGTCGCAGTGATTCGATACGTGTTGTACAACCTGTGGCAGGCGCCTCGGCAAAATACGTCTGATAGAGTTCGGCATTAAAGTTGGAATTTGTTAATTCCGGACCGACTGTTAACCAGCCGGGGCGTATACTCGAGTCACGACCAAACAAATGCAATCGACGACGTCCCAAACAAAAATGTTCAATAATGTGGAAAATCTCGATGGGTTTTTCAAATGAACCAAATTCATCTTCCTCGGAAATGATCAAATCGATGTCAACATTGGCATGGATAAAATCGCCATCGGTGGAACGCCTCACCGTTCCTTTAATGCCCATCAGACAATGTTCTTTAGTACGTTGAAATACAGCCTTTGGCTCCAACTGTTTGGAATGGCCTGGTTTGTTGATATTGGTGCGTATCCAACAAATATCCTCACAACGCCTAAAGCCCCATTTCTTTAGGCAATTACGTCCCATATCCAAGCCTTCTGAAGAACCGCACCATAAGAACACAAATGAGCGATGGGCTGCTATTTCACCAACATCAAGATCTAAAAGTAAATTTATGATTAGCATACTGGCGTTATACAGCTTTCTTAACTTCTTCTTACTTAGTATTTCATCCCAATTCCAAAAAACTCTAGGTGCACCACCAACTGTGGCCACAGATGGTGCAGCCCGAGCATACTCCTCAAGTGGCGGTTCTATGAGTATAACATCGAATTTGGTTCCCAAGGTTTTTACATCTAAAGTCTTAAGATCTGCCTTTAAATACATCGGTGGGGAAGCCGTGTCCTGTATTAGTTTGTCCTTGAGACGAATCAATTCTCTTAGCTTAGGATATTCCTCAAACCGGTCTGCTAAGCCTACATCACGTATAAAGTTTTGTGGTCTTTGACCGGTATCCACAAAGTGTTGGCAGTAATCGTTATGCGGATTTGATGACTGTGTTCCCTTTAGAAATGTTGATGAATCACGGTAAATAATTTCTCCTGGAGTTTTCTTCGATGAACTAACACCGTCGGCATCTTCGTCGTCTTGAGATCTCTGGCTATTGTGCACTGAACTTGCACTGGCTCCAAAGCTATTTGAATTCAAGTTGGAACCATTATTCGACTCATTGTTCCCCAATGCAGTTTTCAGTTCATCTACACTGGACAAGCCCAACTGGTGAAAAGATAGGAAATAACCAATAGTTAATGACATTTCTGGTGCAATAAAAATGGAACTTACTGTTTGTGCCAATAATTGTTTCCGTTTACGTGATCGCTCCTGAGAGCTTTTTAGAACATCACTCATGACTTCATAGGGTTTTGTATGGTAAAAAATGTAAAAAAATTCACAAAACTTGATTTGTGTTATAATTTTCTTAAATAATGCAGTTGTGTCGTGCCGGAACGATGCAGTTCAAATGAAGTGTTCACTAAAATGAATTCTCGGAACTAGATGCAAATTAGTCGTTCACAAAGGTATACGATTTCCCATGACTTTTTCCAAACTGATCCTTTCTCACTCACTGAACAAGCGAATTGCA
Organism: Musca domestica; assembly: GCF_030504385.1. NCBI lineage: Eukaryota > Metazoa > Arthropoda > Insecta > Diptera > Muscidae > Musca > Musca domestica. The sequence goes on along the minus strand of NW_026712299.1, from coordinate 7,510,190 downwards.
AACTTTCCTCTTTGATGATGCAATGAGCGATTGAATATAGTTAAATGAAATCAATGACATACAACCATTTACTGAAAGGATCTTGTTTCTTTTTAAGAGTTCTGCGACGATTAATTTGTTCGTTATCGGCGTTAAGCCGTCATATGTGGCTCAGTTGTAACATATCTTGTATAAAACATTAGGGGTACTCAAGGTAAATTATTTAAATTATTCTTAAAAAATTAGGTTGGGTAAACTGAATTTCTCAGTTTGGACATTTTAATTTATTTTATTCGACTATATAATAAAAACTTTTTATTAATATTACGTGAAAAATAATTCTATTTAGCATTTTTTCTGTTAGTGTTAGTTACAAACATCTTACATTAGAAGTCTTTAGGGTTCACGTCTTTGATAATAGGGTATATCAACTATTTTTCTTGAAATCAATATACAATTTCAGAATATTCTACAAGAAAACATTCAAATTATAACCGAATGGTAAAATATGACAATTCTTTATTAGAAAATAAAATTAAACAAAATCCTTGTCAAGTTATTTCAAGATGTCCTCATTTTTAACTAGAATATCCAGTTCTAACTCTTCGTAATTGAAATCAATGAGATCTTGGCAAAGGCATAATTTTGAAAACATTTTAAATACGTTATTGCATAAGATTATCTTTGTTATTCTTTGTTATCTATAAAAAAAAAACACCTTTAAACTTGCATTCTTTGATATTCACTTTTAGTAGAGCAATTTCAATTTTTACCCATATTTTCCATTGTTAATAAAATATTAGTATTTATATTCTGTGTTCATATTTATTTCAATAAAATTTAAAATTTCCGTAGCATAATTAATGAAAATTTATATGAAATGATCCTTTAATATGGCGAAAAATGACCGGCAAATATATCCCATATGTATTTTTTTTGGTGCAATAGTACCTTAATAGGTTGCTAAATTTCGAATGGGTCCTGAAAATACATATCCCAAGGCTGTTTGATAAGCATGAACATCACCGATGCCACTAAATATGGAACCATCTCGACGTATAGCAGAGTATGTGTCTGCTCCCAGTTCAATGTCAATGGGTACATTATTAGTTGGGTCTATGTCGGCAATATTGTCATGACCGAAACTGCGAGTAGGGTCTTCATCGATTGGGTCGGAGTAGAGTCTACGTGGTAGTTCATCGGTAATAAGTGCATGAACCCTCAATAGCCAAGTGCTACGATCATGTCTTGACATAATATTGAATGTAGTAAAATTACCATCTTTATATTGAAAAGATTTTAAGCCCAAGCGACGAAATGTTGTTGTTGAAATTTTCGACATAATCGATGATTGACATAGTAGGGCCCTGACAGTTATGTACGAGTCAAAGGTGTCCTCAGCAACTTTGATAGTGACCGTTGGTACAAAAACAAAGTCCCATTTAACACTGGGTGTTGATGGTGCCGCCACCAAACTTTGCACATTATCTAGACGTGGCCTAAAGAATTGCGGTTCTCTTTCTTCCCGTTGCGGTCGTTCCAACAAGTTGTTCATCTTCGGTTGCGGCTTGTTTCGAATGATCTGGCGATTATTATTATTATTCCTTCGGGCTGATGTACTTGTAGGTCGACCACGGTCACCTAATTGGGCAGCTCCATGCAAATGGGTGTGATGCCGTTCCTTACAAATCCGGCATCCATCTAATGATGGGCATGCTGGTGCCAGATGACTTCTTGCCAAACAATTTCTGCAATATCCACCACGCATCGCAGTTTCAAAGCGCTGAGTCGGTGAAAGATCACGAAAACGACGGCATGTGCTGAGAGCATGATCGTCTTGACATATACTACAAGAATATTGCCAATTACTTGGTCTATCACGTTCACCCGAACCACTTCGACGATCGTTGGATCGAGATCGATGTCTGCGCTGATGCTGATCAATAGCTATGGCTCGATCATTTGAGCGATGTCGCCGTGCAGAAGGCCAATCATCATCCTCAGGTAAATATGCTGCCATAACTAAAACATGTACATAGGTATGTAGGTCAAAGATTTCAGAACAAATATTAATATAAATTCCAATATTTTTATCGTGTCATAAAGATACCTTATTTCAAGGATTAATGTGGGTCAATTGATAAAAATGTAAGTCATTTAGAGGAATTTGCAAAAATTCTTTGCAAAATGGTATTTATAGTCCCTCGTGTATACAGACTTTTCATACCAAGTGTAAGCGTACACTCATATGAAAATTTGGGTAAGCAGCTTTGGGCTCAAATATTGAAACATTTCTACGCAACGTCTTTCGTCTTTATTAACAAAATGAAATTGCATTCAATGTTAAGTTGATTACAAGTCTTTCCTCAGCCAAATTTAAAGTACAATATATCTAATGGAAAGACAACTGCAAGTTTGCAATTGAGGGTAGCGGCATAACACATACATTTGCATGGTGCTATAGATACACACAATTCACTCAAAGGCGAATGAAAGCCAAATTTATTTCTCTTACCGATGTTTTTTTATTAATTCATCTTTCAATGCTTACCGATGTTTTGAACTGTTTTCTTTATCCCCTTTTAAATTACAAGATTCTTAAGCTTTTCCAAATCCTATCAGAGAATTTCGAATACGGAAGCAGAAAGTCCTGTCCTGGTAGCAAGCCAATGATTCTAGACTGAGTTCTAGTAATCTCCCCAGTCAGCCGTTTTTATTGTTGACGCCGTTAAACGGAATTCAAAGTGTCTCAAATGTGTATAGGGCTTGTACGTTTGAATTTTTTTTGAGCTGGCAAACTAATCATGAAGATATATTACAACAACTAATTAGCTAATATAACAAAAGAAACAGGATAATGAGCAGAATGCAAAACTACACAATTTGAAAATTGATATTAGTTAGAACACAAAACAAGCTTTAAACACTACACCAATAATCACTATGATTTACAAAATCAATATTAAACACTTTTAGATAATTTCTATCAAATTAATAATTTAAAAAAAGGTATAATTAATGATTTTTTCAAAAGCACGAATCACCACAATTTTTTGAAACTAATCACAACAGGGTTGGCAACAGGATTTTGTAATTTTAGGGTTTTAGGTACAGGATTTTGTAATTATGCATAGTACTAAAAATCTGCTTTTGTAAACGAAAACCGAATAAAACTTGATGCTCTGGTCCAGAACTTGCAACAATCTTGCAAGTTTTGCATTTTGTTCGATGTCATAAAGGGAAACTTTGTTATCGGAGTAAAAAGTCTTAGATTCTTGCAGTTCTAGAACATACCATTTACTAGGAGAATTTGGCGGTGTAAACAAATGTTTGCGCGTGGTCTGTTCCAGAACTGCCAGAATGTAAAAGGTATGATAGCCGTTTTTTCTATTATTATATCGAAAAAAATGCAAAAGTGGTCGATTCTTCCAGTTTCTGGAAGGAAACGGAAAACAACGGAAAACTAGAAAAATGCCAAAATTTAATGACAATGCCGTGGCAGATAATGCAGCTAGAGCATTGATATGTCAAAAAAATTTAAATGTTTTTTTTTTTTTTTTTCAAATATAAGTAGATTTTTATATGTTTTCTACGTCATTCGGAGGCTATTATAATTCGCGTTTTCAACAATTTTTACAAATTTAAATAATTTTTCATTCAACATTTTCAATTCCAGTTCAGCTGTGTCGACGCGTCTACCTATATTCTTCTACCATGGGCAACGCTTTCAGCCGCTCAGAATCTGGCAACCATTGGCCTGCCTACCTGCTCTAGCTGTATTATTCTGCCACGGCATTGTCATTAAATTTTGGCATTTTTCTAGTTTTCCGTTGTCGTACTTTCTAAGAAGTTTTCTCAGAGCTAATCTAACATTTATCTCTATTTTTAGTTTTACTACTAAAAAAAGTGCGGAAACAAAACAAATGCAGGTAGTCTGACATTTTTCAAGACATTAAATTTAAAATTAATTACGAAGAAAAACGAGTATAAGGCTGCAAATACATAAAAAGCTTGAAGTCATGGCTAGGCATATTAATGCCAAATTATAATGAAAAACGACGGCAGGATTTTAGTGCGGCTCTGTAATTCCTTTGTGAAATGTCACAAAATAGGCCGTGCCATGACTTCAAGCTTCTTATGTACTTAGCCCTTAAGTTTAAGATCAAAATTTAGAAATGAACAAAAAATATCAAATAAATGAAAACAACTTGTTGCCTATAATTTTGAATAATTCTGACAGGAAGCGGGCATAGCCTCAGGGCTGTATTTCTGTAGTTTTCAATGGTTTTAACGACATTTACTGAAGTTATTAGTTCTTATAGCATTATAAGTTACCTATAGAAATAAGATTTTATATGAGATATAAAAGAGTGTTTCTCTCTCTCATAAATAAGCATAATAAGCTATCCTTCCTTGCTTGTTATAATTATTAAAAAGTAACTCAAAGTGTAGAAGTTTTGTTGAATGTAGGTTTACCCATGGTACAATGAAGAGAAGGTAGGTCAACTTTGAAAAAATTGCAAGTATAGAGGTCTACCTGTTTGGCTTGAAATGTCAGAGTTAGTATCAAAACAATAAAAAATCAAACAACTTGTTGCATTTATTTTGAATAAATAATTGAAAATCAACACTCTTTTCAAAATCATGTACTATATATCTCTAAAGGATTATTTCGCTACAAAAACTCTAGATTTTGTCGATGCATGCGTTGAAATTAACATTTTGAAAACACCCGAATTTGAATTTTTTCTGAACAAATTTTTTGTTATTGAAAAGAAAACACATACATAAACAAATAAAGATGGCATATTAGGCCAAGAAAATAAAAAAAAATTAAAATCATATGGTATCATAGCCCTACCTTGATATCATTGTACCATGGGTTTACCATTTGTTGTCCAATAACGTCGAAAATACCCTTTACAACTGAACTTGAAATAATTTCCAATTATTTGAATTTTTTATTCAAAACAATACACACAAATACAAACTGTGTACATGCTTTGGTAGAATAGGGACACCAAAACCTTCTGTAATTGTGTCATGGTCTAATCTGAATTCATTCTACAAAACTTACCATACAAAAATAGATCTTGTCACGATCGGGTTTATTTTAAAGCCGGTGTAGAACCTACATACTAACGGAAAACCAACATTGGTACTGCGGTACACCCCAAAGTCCCAAATGTTACCGCAAAGCCAAAAAAAAAAAAAACAAAACTCAACGATGCCAAAAAAAAAACTTAATCGATAGTATATACCATGGTACAATGAAGAGAAGGTAGGTCAACTTTGAAAAAATTCCAAGTATAGAGGTCTACCTGTTTGGCTTGTAATGTCAGAATTAGTATCAAAACAATAAAAAATCAAACAACTTGTTGCATTTATTTTGAATAAATGATTGAAAACCGCGAAAACTGAATGAAAGGTCAACACTTCTTTTCAAAACCAGGTTCTATATATCTCTAAAGGATTATTTCGCTACAAAAACTCTAGATTTTGTCGATGCATACGATGAAATAAACATTTTGAAAACATCCGAATTTGAATGTTTTCTGAACAATTTTTTTGTTATTGAAAAGAAAACACATACATAAACAAATAAAGATGACATATTAAGCCAAGAAAATAAAAAAATTGAAATCATATGGTAGTTCTGCCCTACCTTGAATTCATTGTACCATGGTATATACTCGACATAACAAAACAGCCAACTACAATTGTGGCCATGTGGCAACCTTAAGCATTTATCAAACATCTACTTAGTGATACCTATTTCATTAGTTATCTCTCTGATTACCGATACATTTTGATGATATTTTAAGTTTCTTTAAATAGTTTAATTAGTATTTAAATAACAAAATGAAAATTTTATATAAAACTCTGCTGTTTACAGCAGTGTTTATGGCTGGTTTCCTGATACTGAACACCATGGCTCAAAGTAAACAAAAGGTAAAATATATCCGCTCAATGGCTCCGGCATGCCAGGCCACGTCATTTTCCTATGACCAGAATCAACAAATTCTTTCTATTGTAAAAATGCCGGTTGTTGAACTAATTGTTGTATTTCTACTCCATATTTACAGAGTGGCTTGTCGCTGTCCGAGAAAGTACAAAACCTCATGGATATGAATAATAAAAAGGCTTTGTTACGTTTTAATGGTCAGAAATTTAAGGAATATGTTAAAAACTCGCCCCGAAACTATTCCATGATTGTTATGTTGACGGCGTTGGCTCCATCACGTCAATGCCAGATATGTAGACATGCCCATGATGAGTTCCAAATTGTGGCACAATCTTATCGCTTTTCACCGGTCTACTCGAATAAACTGTTCTTTGCCATGGTTGATTTCGATGAAGGTTCCGATGTTTTCCAAATGCTACGTCTGAACACTGCCCCTGTGTTCATGCATTTCCCAGCCAAGGGCAAACCAAAGGGAGCTGATACCATGGATATTCATCGTGTGGGTTTCGCTGCTGATGCCATTGGCAAATTTATTGCTGAACGTACTGACATTCAAATTCGCATATTCCGACCACCAAATTATTCTGGTACCGTTGCTATGATAACGCTGGCTGCTTTGGTTGGTGGTTTCCTCTACATGAGACGTAACAATTTGGAATTCTTGTACAATAAATCAATATGGGGAGCAATTGCGGTGTTCTTCTGTTTCACCATGATCTCGGGACAAATGTGGAATCACATTCGTGGACCACCACTTGTGCACAAGTCACAGAATGGTGGTGTAGCCTATATACATGGATCTTCACAGGGCCAATTGGTTGTGGAGACCTACATTGTCTTGGGTTTGAGTAAGTGAAATTTTTAGAGATTTCAATCAATCAATTTATTAAAAAATGTATGTTTTTTATTTACAGATGCTTTGATTTTCTTTGGCATGCTGTTGCTTACTGAATCAGGCAGTCAAACAGATCCACGTAAGGGACGCATCATGTCCATAGTTGGTTTGGCACTATTAGCCATATTCTTTTCATTCCTACTTTCGGTGTTCCGCTCGAAGGCTCAAGGTTATCCCTATAGGTAAAGAAAAGTCTGCATTTTTGTCGTTTTTTTTTTTCTAACAGCCAACTTTATTTGTTTCATTTCAGCTTTTTATTTAAATGAATATATTTATGGAAAAGTTTATAATTACCTAAACTTATTACGAAATTCAATAGATGCGTTTTTCTATACATAAAATAATTTACGTGAGGAAATAAACATGTTTTGTTTTTGTGTAAACAAATTGAATAAAAAAATGTTTTCCTTAAATTAAGTGAAAAAAATGAGGGCACATTACTTAAATAAATGGTGTGAATATGTAGAATAGTTGGTTTACAAAGTATCTCAAGTTTGAGCACCGGGTACTTTTTTCAATTCAAAAATATGTTCCCGTACCAGTAATCAGTGAGTAGTAGATCTCCTCGCAATAGAGTTCAGTGTCGATCTACGTTTTGGGCTATTGAATAGAACCTTCCATTTTAAGAAATATGAAAGCCCCAGACACACGACAACTAAGAATCAATTACCTATTTTTTTAAAAATAATATATTTTCTTAAATGTCAAAAATGCATTAAACTACTAAGTACAATTGATATGTATGTAGGAATGTTTGGATGTTACAAAAATATATTACTTTGGTTTATAATAGCATCATTAATACCGGATACTTTGCTTCGAAATTTATAGCAAGAAGGGTATCAAAGCTTTCCGTTGTTTGGGGTAGTTCTTGAAGTTTTCCTTATACCATTTGTGAGTCAACAAAGCGTTCATAAGCTGAAAGTAAATACAATACTCAATGTTATTATTCTTTTTTATAGGAGAAATCAACAAATAGATTTCCATGCACCACTTTTAACGGCCGAGGAGAATTTTTTAATTTTATTTCAAATTCAAAATTTGGATGTATAAAATTAAGAAATAAATCAAAATGTATTGGCATCCAAACAAACACTCAGCAGTTAAAAAGTGAATTTTGGGAACAATTTTTTTACAATTTCAGAATTAGACAGTTTTTTGGGAGTCACCTTTTACCAAAAACTGAGATTTGGTTATAGTATTATGTCTAAATTATGAATTATGACTAAAATAGTTAATAGGACAAATGAATTTATATTCTATCGAGGTTAATTTATTAATATTTATTACTAATTTTGCAGTTAAACGTATTTTTATTTCTTCTCTATCAGCTATTGTTAACGTTTTTCATATTTTATGGTAGTAAATACTAACCTGATTACTGAAAACCCACACTACGGCTAATTTCCAAGTGAAACTTTTTCCCACAATGCCCAACAATGAGACGTACATTAAGATTTCGAAAAACATATGTGGCGATGATACAACATTGAAAAAGCCTCCAGTTGGCATTAAATGTTTCTCCGTTTCAACTTTGCCGGTGTTGGGATTTTTTCGTAAATTAACCAATATCATATTTGATTTATACTGCTGCGACCAACTAAAGTGAAACACAAATATGCAGAAATATTGTAGTAAAGTGATTTTGGTAAAGCTGAATGACGAGGGCAGGGAACCTGTAAAACAAAAACAATAAACAACATAAAATTTAAAATTCAAAGCTTTTTATTACAAGAAATTAGCATACCTCGAACAAAACCTTCAGTGTTCAACAGCAATGCCAGTATAGCTCCAAAATAATGTAAATAACCCACCATATAGTGAGACAGATTCATTTTACTTTTCTTCGAGAAAATCTGTACAAAATTGGTTTCGTAGAATCGCCGGGCACATTGTAATGTCATAAGGACACTGGCCACCAGAGCACTATTCGAGTTGATTAAAATTTTACGATTTTCAGCGCCACCAGCAACAAAATCCAAAAACTCCAACACATAATCTGGAGCTGTCGTGTGCATAATAATGCCTTTGAGTACTAGGTATAGGGCCAACAGTGCCCAGGAGAAAGCAAAAACATAGAAATGACTAAACCATGATTTTGGTACTTCCATTCGGGAAACTAGTGCTATTTCGGGGCCATTGTGTTTATGTTTTCCATAACGAAAGGATTGTTTTATGAAATCGGGTAAGATGGGTTCCACCACCGTAATGAGCGAACCAAAGATAACAATAACTACAGTGAATCCCAGAAATGTGGTATTAATTAAGTTGATTTTATTATTTTTCAAATACTGCTCCACTAATTCAAGTAGCATGTTGTTACAATTAATAATTTTATCTTCAAATACAATTAACCGCCCGTGTCGTCGTGAATTGAATGCTAAGAATGTTAACTGTTTTCCGCTTTCACTTTGGCTCAAAACGATAAAAACAAATACCAAAGCACATGTATTAGGTAGTCGCATTAGTACAATAGAAGTAAAAATCAAAATTATTAATGAAAATTAGTATATTAAATATTTATATTAAAAAACATATATTTGAAAATTGTTTATCATAGGAATTGTGTCGTTTAAACAAATTTATTCCTGTAAATTAGTTGAGAATAATTTTGTTGTAACAAATTGCTAATGCGACTCTCTAATATTTTCACCGTGACAAATACATACAAATATTTGTAACGCGGACAAGTCAGGTGTCTCTAGACACAATTAAGGGCGGTTTGCGTTTAGCGGAAATAAGGGTTGTCGTTGTTTCATTCACAGGCATATAAATACTTTTTGCTGTGTTCGTTCCTATTACTATCCAAGGCACAATTGAGCCATGGTACTATCCATGGTAGAATAATTCAAGTAGTCGCATCGACACAGCTGCTGTCTACACGATTTTGAAATTAAAAATGTTGAATGAAAAATTATTGATAAATTATATTATAAAATTGTTGAAAAATGCATATAATAACAACCTCCGATTTTCGCTGTATAAGAAAAAATATCAAAATCTACTTATTTTTTAACAAAACATTTAAAAAATTTCGACATATTTCAAAAAAGCGGACAGTTAGAAAAGCAATCGACTCGCTCGTTAGCTGCAATTTAACATCTTAAATTTTGATACCCTCCACCTTGAAAGGGAGGGTATATTAACTTTGTTTGTAACATCCCTAAATATTCGTCGTAGACACCATAAAGTACATCTATTCTTGATCAGCATAAAATTCTAAGTCGATTTAACGATGTCCGCCCGTCTGTCAGTCGGTTGAAATCACGATACAGCCCATATTATTAGACGTTGAGCTTAAAAATTTGGCACAACAATTTGTATTGTGTCTAGAATGGTAGAATGGAATGGAATATCGGCACACGTTTCAGTATAGCCGCCATATAATGGTACCCCCCAACATTCGGCATTTTGATGATTTTGGCCACATCTTTTTACGGATTTGTCCAAAAATTGGCATTTGTTGGTCATAAGGGGTTGTAAGTCTGGTAGCGAAACATTGTATGCATAGGTCCACGTTTTTGTATAGCCCCCATATAACGGTACCTCCCAATATTCGGTACTTCGATGATTTTTGCCTCATTTTTCCACGTATTTCTCTAAAAATTGGTATTTGTAGTTCGTAATGGGTTTTAACTCCGCTGGTAGAACATAGTATATATAGATCCACGTTTTGGTATAGTATAAAATTGTCTATAGAGGTTCCTGTTAAAGTATGGCCCCCATATAACGGGTTTTTGAACAATTTTACAGCAGTATCCAAATGTTTAAAGTGGGACACGTCTGAATTCAGATACTTTTATATAAAAAAAGTTTTCTTTACACAGTGGTATTAAACGTTCGGCCCGGCTGAACTTAATGTTCTTTTTTTTACTTACTTGTTAATAGTAAAAATCGGCATTTCGTCTAAAAACTTATCAATACAGTTCCATAATTTGGCGTAAACTTATAAATTTTTAAAAATGTTACACAACTAATACACATATAAATATTTTAATATACGAATGACATCAAAATTACAACATTTCCTCTTATTCATAATGACATTGAAGTATTTAATTATTGTAGCTATTTTTAAAAGCAAGTAAGCAGCTATTTTAAAAATTATACAAATGTATATAAATCGTAACACAAATACTTTGAGTCCTTATGTAGAATTGTTCGAATGACCCAAAAATGTTTAAGGTTTATAAATAGTATACATAATACAGAATACCTTTGGTGGGATTTTATACCAGAAATGGTATCAAAGCTTTTCTTTGTTTCGGATAGTTCTTAAAGTTTTCCTTATACCACTTGTGAGTCAGCAGGGCAATAATAAGCTGAAATTAAAATATATATAATATTAATTTGTAATGAGAGGATATTTTTAGAAATAAGATTTTTCACTTCATTCAATGCAATGAAGGCAATGTTAAAGAAAAGGTGACATTTTTCTTAATTCACCCTTAATTTTAATGGAAAAAAATGTATACGTAAAATACCTGATTACTAGAAACCCACATAACAATTAATTTCCACGTGAAACTTTTTCCCACAACACTCAGCATTGAGACGTACATTAGGATTTCGAATAACATATGTGGCGATGATACAAGGTTGAAGAAACCTCCAGTTGGCATTAAGTGTTTCTCTGTTTCAAGTTTATGGGTGTTGGGATTTTTGCGTAAATTTACCAAAATCATATTTGATTTATACTGCTGCAACCAACTAAAGCAAAACGTACAAATGCCAACATATTGTACTAACGTGATTTTCATTAAACTGAATGAAGACGGCAGGGTTCCTGTGAGAGACAACAGACAACATTAAATTTAATATTCATATTTATTATCACAAGAATTTAACATACCTTTCACAAAACCTTCAGTGTTCAACAGCAATGCCAGAATAACTCCAAAGTAATGTAAATAACCTACCACATAGTAGGGTATATTTATTTTACCTTCCTTGGAAAATATCTGTACAAAATTGGTTTCATAGAAACGCCGTCCACATTGTAATGTCATAAGGACACTGGCAACCAGAGCACTATTTGAATTAATTAAAATGTTACGGTTTTCCGAGCCACCAGCAACAAAATCCAAAAACTCTATAACACTTTGTGGAGCTGCAGTGTGCGTTATAATACCCTTGATTATTAAATATAGTGCCAACAGTGCCCAGGTGAAAGCAAATATATAGAAATGTCTAAACCATGATTTTGGTACTTCAATTCGGTTAACTAGTGCTATTGCGGGACCATTGTGTTTGTGTTTTCCATAACGAAAGGATTGTTTTATGAAATCGGGTAAGATGGGTTCCACCACGATAATGAGCGAACCAAAGATAACAATAATTACAGTGAATCCAATAAATGTGGAATTAACTAGGTTGATTTTATTATATTTCAAATACTGCTCCACGAATTTGAGTAGCATGTTGTAATAATTACAATTTTTTCCACAAATACAGATAACCGTCACTGATGCTATGAATTGTATGCTAAGACTGTTGATAGCTAACTGATTTCCAGTTTTTCATTAACAAATAAAAATATATATTTAAAACAAACCAGAGCGTTGTCTCCTTAATTTATTTTTAGTCCATGATTTTGGATATGTCCATAAAAGAATGAGAGCAAGTGGTTCTTGTGTTGCGTTAAGAACCACAATGGAAGAATGGAAACAACGCTGGGTAATGTTTTGTGTTGTAATATAAATTTAAATACCAAAATATATTGATATTTACAAGCCTTATAAATATCGGTAAATCCTACGTGAATTCAACAGACGAACATGTCCTCATCGACATATTCAACTTATGGAAAAGGGTATAAAGGCGTCCATAGAATACTGATTTCAATTCAAGATACAAAAATATCACAATGTGCCAAATATAACTGTCTTACCTTTCCAGCGATGGACAGACAAGCCTAGATTTCGTCCACATGTGACGCCTCACATTTTGGCCATATAATAGCCATAAGGCTAAGGATGTAAAAATGTATTTTGGCGCCAAAATGACGAGCTATTGAGTTTTCATATTATATTATTAGTACTATGATAACCGATTTTAACTTTACTATATCGAGAAAAAATCGAAAACTAGTAGATTCCTGCAGGTTCTGGAACAGAGCACATATATATTACATTTTCATATTATACATGTCATCATAAGTAAATCTAAATGTTCAGAGAGGAAATGGAAAAGAGACTGCATCGATAATTGGTAACTTGGTCGTGCATACCTTTTGTAGCCATAAGGGCTATAAGGCGTAAGGGTTATAATAATGTATTTTTACACCAAAATGACTAGCCACTGAGCTTTCTGTGTCATCTGATCATATACCATGCTTAATATTACGCAACGATAAAGGAATCTATACGTTTAAAAGGAGAAAATGGAAAAAGCTACACAGATTTGTTATTCACTGTATATTAATGGTGTGTTCCAGAATTAGAAAAATGTAAATCTAAAAATCTTTTTACTACGATAACCGATTTGTACTTTATGATATCGAAAAAAATGTATATTCTTCCAGCTTTTGGTACACAGAGTATATATTAACATCAACAAAGGACGTATATTGCCCATAAAAAATTGCATTTGAAAGATCATTTGAAAATCTTACAAAATAAACGGTAAAATAGCTTTCCTATTACAAGGATAATTTTTAAAGTTCTCCTTATACCAAATGTGCGTTTGGATTGCAATATAGATCTGTAAAAGAGTACAAATTTAGAACTTATAATGTTTCAAACAATTAAAAAAATGATTACCTGATTACTTATTACGGAAATTGCAAGAAGCCACCATGTAATACTTCCTCGAAAAAAGCCAAAAAGTAGTGAAACATATATGCCAATTTCAAAAAGCATATGTGGTGATGATACCCTTTCGAAATAGCCACCTCTGGGAAGCAAATGTTTTTCGGTGATCAATTTTCCAGATATTTTCTCTTTTCGTAGATAAATTAATATTAAATTCGTTTGATACTGTTGCCACCAACAGAAAAGGAAAACGAGAATGGAGCAATATTGAATTAATGATAATTCCAGTAAGTCGATGGGACTGGTAGTTGAACCTTTTGAGAAAAATGAAAATAAAAACAATAAATTTAAATGTTCAATAGAAAATATGCTTAAACTTACCTTCAACAAAACCTTCAGCATTTGCCACCAGAACAGGCATTAATACAAAATAGATACAGAAACTCAACAAATAATGCCTCATATCCAATCTGCTATTTTTCGAGAAAATTTGAATGAATATTGTCTCATAAGCTCGTCTTGCACATTGTAGGCCCATTAGCACTGTTACAATCAGACACTCTGTTGAATTTAATATAACTTTGCGATTTTTACCACCAGCAAGAATATTTAACAATATTGCCACAAATTTTGGCAGTTTACTTTGGAATATGTACATTTCTATTACTAGATAAATATAACATAATGATAAAATCGAACCCATTAGATAGGTGTATGAAATCCATGACTTGGGTACAGTTAATATTGATTTCCGGGAGCTATATAATGCATATTTGCCGAAAAGGAAAAATTCTTTGGCTCTCTCCGGTAATTTGAAATTAGTAAAATGCATTAGCGTGGCACCAATTATGACAAAGGTATTTAGAGTAAAAAATATTGTATTTATTATGTTTATATTCCAATATTCAATGAAGTTTATAATAGTTTGCCAAGCTGTTGGTGACATGGTAGTTCCTTCGAATAATAGTTGTTGCCTGTGGTTGCGAAATAAAACTAAATAGAGAACAGTCTATTTTCACACTTTTATTAACGAAAATGTGAGTTAATTTGTAATGGAAACCCGCATTTGTATAAAATTAAGGAAAATTGTATTGATAAGTTAATTTAATGGGAATAAATGCTAGTACATACGTTGTAACCGTTTGTATTAATTAAATATTTGATGATAAAACAGCAAACTTCGAGTTTTAACGAAATGAACATAACAGTTCATCCATTATAGGCCCTCTTTTTAGTTCTCACAAAATAAATATATGTTATTTAACCATATATGTTTGTATTTACTGAATATAGCTATTATATTGTAAATGGTATTATAGCCTTCCGTTTTCTTGGGTAATTTTTAAATGTTTGTTTGTACCACGTGTGAGTGCACATTGCATTGTATATCTGTAAAAAAATAAAAATATAGACTTTTAGTAGATTTGGTGACATTTTGAAATATTCGTTGGTGACAATCGTCCAGAATACGAAATTTTTTGGAAAAACATTTGATAAAGCACTTTCTTTATTAAAACATGCAACTTCAATCAAGACAAACGTTGGGAAATATTTACTAAGTACCTTGTGAAAATTTTTGGAAAAACATTTGATAAAGCACTTTCTTTATTAAAACATGCAACTTCAATCAAGACAAACGTTGGGAAATATTTACTAAGTACCTTGTGATTAATAATAGAGGAATAAATCTGTCAGTTGATAATAACAATGCCTAATGCTGGATTGAAGGATTTTGTACAAAGATAAGTATGTCATAACATATTCCACACTTCAAAACTCACCTGATTACTAGTAACCCATATGACAACTAGCCACCATGTGAGGCTCTTTTCCATGAAGCCCACCAGAAGAGCCACATACAAGACAACTTCAAATAGCATATGAGGTGAAGATATCCAGTCAAAGAATCCTCCCGATGGTAGCAAATGTTTTTCGGTGATCACTTTTCCTGTTTTGCGATCAGTGCGTAAATTCACTAATATCAAATTGCTTTGATATTGGTGCCACCAAGAGAAGAGGAATAAAGCAATTGTCACATAGTGGATTCCAGAGAGCTGAGAAAAATTGAGTCCCGATGGATGTGAACCTGAAACGTTGAATTATTTGTAAATCACTACTTAAACTTGATATCATATCCATAACTTACCTCCTACAAATCCTTCGGAATTTGCTAAAATCGTAAGAATTGTGCCAAAATAATGCACATAACCAACGGCATAGTGGCCAATGCTGATTTTGTTATTCTTCGAAAATATTTGTACAAAATTTGTTTCATAAAAACGTCGTGTACACTGCAGACACATGAGACTCATAACAATGAGACATGATGTGGAATCTATTAAAACTTTACGCCTTCGTCCGCCTCCAATAAAATCTAGGAATAACACAACTAATGTTGGTGTTTCCTTGCCCAATACAGATGATTGAAACACAAACCATAAACAGGACCAGGAAAAAATCAAAGCAAAAGTATAAAAATGTGAGAACCACGATTTCGGCACTTCTAATTTTGTTATCAGTAAACATTTTTGCCGTTCATTGTAGGCATGTTTGCCGTAGCGTAATAATTGCCGAATACCGACCGGTAATTTTTGTTCCATAACACTCATTAAAACGCCAAATATCACCATAAGAAAACACAAGACAAAAAATAGAAGATTTAATAAATTTATATTCCATTTTTCAATTAAATTTAATAGAAATTCCGGAGTTATGTTTAGCATTTTTTCGACAATCTATATCCGTAGTGCAACTTTACTCCTCTTCCGCAAGAAGAAACCTAAAATACATGACTGCGTTATCGGAATTCGTTTGGTTTAGGAAAAAATGCTGTTCAAAGTGCACATTAAATAAGAGATAATACCAAGCAGATACGACAAAAATTAGTGTAGGTCAGGAAATATTTGGCTATGTTAACATAAAGTTTTGTTGTAAATGTTTCAGAAATTTGTTTCAGTTTCGCGGTTTATATTCCATTTTGTCATACCCAGGCACGAGGAAACAAACAATTGGATTTATTGCCATATCGGTTTAAAAATACGACTGAGACGAGGGCTTCCGAGTCGTCGATTTCTTCTACAAGAACTATGGTCAAGATCCATACATATAGCCACAGTTGAAAGATGCAGTTGTTCTGAATGACTTATAGTAACAAAAGGTATTTCTGGTTACATTTCCTGCAGGAATTGTCCAGCAGCTGTGGAAGGTAAACAGACGGAATCTCTGCAAAAACGTGCATCAGCATCAGCTGATTTGTGAAAACAAAACAGTTTGTCCGCTAAAAAAAGAACGAAGCACGCAAAAGTTAAAAATAAATAAATTTTAAATTAAAATCAATTTGAAACAATTCCATGGGAAAATCAGTCTAAAATCATAAAAATATCAGATATCGGAAGATACCGTTATATGGGCTATGGAAAAACGTGGTTTTATATGGACTATCACACAGCAAAAGTGATAGAACCCATGTAAACTTAACCTTATGATATGTTACGTTACGTTGCCACCAATAAACTTGTACGTTGCGTAGCGTACGTTTGCGTTACATACTTTTAATAACTTGACAATGTCAGCTGCTAAAGCATTCTCAGAAGTTCGTGTTTAGAGGTAGCTACAAAGCCAGCATTTCATTCGTAATTTGCTTTTTCCGGCGTCTGGTCCGCGACAATTTTGAAGAGATCATCAATTAAGAATAGTGAATGTGAATTTTACTTATAACCAAAAAGGTAATATATATAAAATTTAAAAAGTTACACTTAATATTACAAATGTTTTACATTAATTGCAGATTTAATCTATTTGGAGTTAATTACTAGCGGCAAACATTGGAACACGAATACTGATACGAGTATTTTTTGCTGCAACAAAGCAAGCAGTCCAAGGGGTAGTTTTTAAATGCAGATGTGGAACATGATTTAATTAATTTAAGTATTTGATTAAATGCAGTTATAATAATATGTTGGATATGTTTATCGATATATTTAACAAAAACTTTTGTAGATTCTTTAGTCTAAGATGTATTAGAATAAAATCTAGAATGTAGCTCAAAAATAGTGGATATTGAGTTGTTCTTTTTCTTTGGGTTTATGGCAATTGTTTTTTTTTATGAGCTGATAAGGGATGGCATAAAATGGAATGTAGGCTGACATATTTTGTGGACATAGTAGTTGTGTTTACTATATTTTTCCCACGCTTTGTTCATATATGGACTGTGTCTAACATTGATATGAATAGAAGAATTCAGCGTATTTCACATAATTTTCCCCCATGTAGGGATTTCCTTTACAACCTACAATAATGTAATTGAAAAATGTTAACACCCTTTTCCTGTTTTATGTTTGTTGTAATTGATGCAAACGTTTCCGAATGTGTTAAACTGATTTAAAAAGAAAAATATAAAGGACAGTTAGTCAATAAAATATTTCTACTCCTACAGGAAATATTGTAAGTAATGAGAAAACTAAACTTTAAATTACTCCGATATAATGAATGAATTCAACTTAAAACCGTTTAATACTAACAGCTTCAAAGATCTGTATATGAGATGAAAAAACTGCAACCAACTTCAGACTGCTATAATTTCTAAGCCACTCGTCCGTCAACAGTTAAAATTATATAATATTATAAAAATGTCTCGTGATAAATATTGAAAAATTAGCTCGGGGTAAAGCCATTGAAATTCAAAAAAGTACAAGAACTTACACCGTAACAGAAAGAAAATAGACTCAAAAGAGCTATAGAGTTGCTTCGTTTGGCCAAAAGTTGTGAAGTGCCGAATTTGGTTTTCTTCGATGAGAAAACATTCGTTCTCCAGCAGTTTGTAAACAAACAAAATGATCATATTTACTTGCCAAAGAAGTCGGATAAAAATGTGCACCTTCGGTTGGCCACCAGAATTTAAGCGCCGGCCCTGGTGATGGTATGTGCCGCCATAACAGCCGATGGTCGCTCTCCGCTCGTATTAATCGGGCGTGGCATCAGAATAAATGCCGAATATAATAGGCAATAATATTCTGGAGGGTGTATTAAAAAAATACCAAAGTGTCGCTCCGCCAGGAATGGGCCAAAATACCGCAGAGCAACATTCGGGCAGCGTGTGGCTCTTTTCATTGGCCGTTTGAAGAACATAATTCGTGCCAAAGGTGACCAATTCGAACAAATCTAAAGTTATTCTAAAATTTGATGCTATTTCCGACATTTTTTGCTTTCATTCATAAAATTAAAAAAAAAATTGTAAAAATTATGGCGTTGGACTTTGTTGCAGTTTTTATCTCACCCTGTATAACTCTAATAACAAAAAATGTCTTTGAATATAAATATTGTCTCGACAAACTGTGTGCCCGGTTGTGGCACAAACATTCACACATATCTCCACTACTACAGGGATTCCTCATTGTTATTACAGTTCCGCGAAAACTAACCTCTGTTTAATCCTACTTACTTCACCATGTGCGATTTTACGAACACAGCCCAATGTTCCCAAGCATGTTTACCCAGGTAGTAGATAAAATAAGCAATCGTTTATTTCCCTTAAGTAGTCTTTGTTGTGAGGAGGGTTGAATTTCCTTGTAAGAATTGGCATGTTAACAATCTACCTAAAGCAAAAATACTAATAATTTTTTCCATCTGTTATAATACAACTGTAAATTGCATATTGTAGGAAGAACAAATGGTTTCCTTAATAGGTTTCAAAGCATTCTTTATTATTGTTTTCCTATAAAATTGATAATTAATAAATTGCAACCATAATAATAATCTCTACTGGTTAACATCTACAAGAAATATATGTTCCATATAGATATAGATGATGATAATAGTTCTTCTATTCATTCATATATGTTTGTATGTATTTCATACTGAGTATTGATATAAAATGTGATTATGTATAATTCTGTTCGTTCTCGATTTTTTTGAATTGTCCGCTTAACAGTACAGAATACGGGGACCAGATGAAGTTGGTTGTCATATATCCACACCGCCGCTGCGTGTTAAAGTGCCCCCCTTATATGGAGGAGGTTTGGGCCTTAGATATGTGTTAGATGGACTTTCAGTTTGATAGAAACTAGTGGGGCTTAAGAATCAAGATAAATGGATAAATATTCGAAATTTGTAAACTTTTTTGCATAAATACCTTTGGGAACGTACACTTGTATTGTCCAACAAGCAATTCGGGTCTTTAAGGCTCTTAAGTGTGGTCACAGGTTGAGAATTTGTATCGGAATACTGTACCATTTGAACTGTGGACGATGTTGTAGGATAGGTTTCCTTATAACTGAAATTACAGGAAATATAGAAATTACTTTTTATCAGTGAATTTGAATATTGAAAAATATATTTCACATTTTAATGATAATCTAATAGAAATAAATCACCTTTCATGATCTTGTTTTGAATCAGTATCAGAACCAGGCGACGATTCTAAACATTCTTCTTCGCAGATATGAAAAATGTTATCAAAAAAGAATTCCGATTTTGGATCGTGTCTAGAACAGAAATAATAATAAACAAAATAAAATAATAAAATGAAACAAAAATGAACTAAAAATCGGAAGGATCTATATGGGGTTATAACTTGGGATTCCAAACATTTTTAGAAGGATCCCTATAGGTTTTAAAATTTGCTTTTAATATATTTTTAGGAGGATTCGTAAAGTGTTATAAAGGAGTTTCCATAAGGAGCTATGAACATGATATTAGGAGGATTCGTAAAGGGTAACACAAGTGGATTTCATAAATACTTAGTGAAGGCTATGTAAGGGGCAATACGAGTGAATTTTATAAATGTTTTTGGAGAACTTTAAAGGTTGTTTAAGAGTACCAACAATGGATTATTAACATGACATATTAAATTTTTAGCAGGGTCAACATTACAGTATTTGTACACATTTTTAAGAAAATATATGATGCAGCATCGAAATTATTTTTTTATATTTTGAAAAGCTATAGGCAAATATTTAAAATTTTTTTACGATTTGATTTCCAAGAGGGATTTTAAAATAGCTTCAAAAAGATTCTTACGGGAATATCTTAACATTCAAGTATTTTAAAAGAAAACCAGTAAAGAAAGGGCGGGGTCGACTTTATGATATCCCACACCACTTTGCATATTTAGTAGAGATTGACATAACAACGAGGCATTTGTGCCTTTCAGATCGGGCTTGTATTACCCAATTAACAATTAACTTGAAATCGGATTAAGATATATATGGGAGATATATCAAAATCTGAACCGATCTCGATAAAATTTTTCAAAGGTATTTTTGAGCTGTATTTGATATATTTTCCCAAATATCGTTGTTACAAAGTGCTTATTACGGCTGTTGAGGACAAAAATAACAAATCGGATGAACAATATGTATGGGAGTTATAGCTATATCTGAACCGATTTCGATCAAATTTGGCACACTTATTAATAGGTTACATCGGAAGCAGAATTTTACGCTGACCAAGAACGTATAAAATACCTCGAAATACTCACAATTTCTGATGTCTGAAGCATAGCGTGGCCGTTAGAATACCACATAGCAGTCCAAATAAAACCGTTGGTATGGCAAAGGCAAATGCAAATTCATCAATATAATTTCGAATGGGAACATCCTCGCGAGCCATGCCATGCCAACGATCAGTTCGCCTTTTCAAATTTAACATTTCAGTTTGTCCAATAACTCTATTGTTGTTATTATTATTCTGATTTCCATTGGCAGCTGTATCATGATTATGATGTAGAACTTCTGGGGCTGAATCGGTGCCCACCATCTTGAAAGCACACCAATCCAATTTGAAACCAACATTTTCAAATATTTTCTGTACCGAAGTGCGTTTATATGTGCATGAGGGTAATTTGTATAGTGGACGTACTTCCTCCTGCAGTTGATTTAGGCGATCTGAGAATTTCGCAAAGCTTCCCAAATGTACAATAACGCTGAAATGAAAAAGAAATTATTTAATAGCGAATTTAGTAATGCATTTATTTATTATTTTACCCCTCATGCTGCTGGGGCCTTAATGGCAAACGTCCACCCATATTCACGGCCGATTCCATAAAAACTAAACTTAAATCCGATTCACTTTCTGGCCACAAATCTTTGCGGAAAATATTACGTAAATTTTCCACTCTCCCCGGATCCATTAGGTGTACCCAATTTAAATTGTCGATTTTCATTTGAACCACATTGGGTGCATGGAATTTAGATGCAATTGTTATATCCAACTGAGCCGTCCTTGTTTCATAGTTTTGTTTATTCAATGCCACAATCTCCAACGTAATTTTCTTTCCAGCCAAACGTCCCGGTGGTGTACCATACAGAAAACCGGCATGATGTTCGTGGCTATACATATAGCGCATCCATGATGGTAAATCGGGATAAGATTTCAATGACGGAGTGTAACGAAATTGTTCATTAATCACTTGATGGGTCCAATTAAACATGGACGGTTCTATTTTAAAGGTGTACAATTCTCCTACGGATGCTTGACCCACGATTTGACCGTTCGAGGTCGCACATAGGCACCCAAATAACAGCAAGGCCGTTGTCTGGCACCAAAATAATATTTTTGTTTTGAATAACATTTTCTCTCGTTTTCTTTTAATTTAATTCGAAAACATTATTTAGAAATGCTTATTTCAAGATAAAGTATTTTTTTCATTCACTTTAATGGAAAATTGAAAATTTGCGAATTATAAAATCGCCAGTCCGAGAAAATGTGTTAGCTGTGTATCTAAATGAAATTTTGTGGGTGGTGGGCGAAAATGGCAATAAATGTTTTCGGGGGGCGATTTGTGGGGAAAAGAGAATGCATATTGTTTACATGAGCATGGACTAATGAGAGACATAAACAGAGAATATACATAACGGTTACAACAACTCAAATTGAAAAAAGAAGGTTGCCATATTTATGAAAATACGTTCAATTCGATTACACAAAGAAAGTATCGATTATTAAACAAATAACGGATTTATTTGAATTATGGCTGTTGTGTTTCAGGACCTGTTAATTAAAGGTATAAATTGTGATTTTTAGCTATTATATTTTTGGCAAAACTGCTTAAAACATCTCAAGCACGTTTCGAGTTTGGCTTCACTGTCACGTATCCTCAGTTTGGTCTAAAATTTAACAATGAATAATCTTACAAACGAACAAGCTTACAAATCATTGAATTGTAATATCAAAAATTTGTGCTCGGCGAAGAAGCTCTTTTTGTCTCAATCCGTCCGTAAATAAGCAAAATTATAGACGTTGGAGTGAAGATCAGAATCGTTACAAAAACTACCAATGCATCCAGAAAGTCAGAATTTCTTTTTTTTATGAACTGATAGCATCATTGGACTGTACTTCTTCAAAGGAGCTACGAATCATAACGAAACGGTGAATGGTAAGCTTTACATTGTGATGATATCTAATTTATTGCGGCATGACACGTAATTTCAACATGACAGTGCAGCAGCATCCGTAACACTAGATATATTAAGAGGCAAGTCCATTGAACATTTTATTTCACGTTCGTGACCGGTAAATTGCGCGCCCGAGATCGAGTGGTTTAACAGCGTTAAACAATTTTTTGTGGGGCTATTTCTGTGTAGACGAGCCCGCTTCAATTAAAGCATTTGAAGACAACATTCAAAAAATTATTAGTGAGATACCTGCCGCAATGTTGGAAGGAGGTGGTGCAGGCACGGTCAACATTTGCATGAAATAATATTCAAACATTAAATTATTGTTCTGTTCCAGAACTCCAAAACTAAACAATTTTTTCTTACGATATCGAAAATAAATGGAAAATTTGTAAATTGTTGCAATTTCTGGAACAGAGCCCATATGGACCGTACTACCATTTAAAATAAAGATTTCATGCATTTTTCTGAAATTTTTGTGTTTTTAAATTCGGAAATGTTGTAAATGTATGTTTTTAAATAGCTCACCTTATGTTAATTTTGTCATTCCGTTTGTAACATCTTGAGAGTATTTTAACTTTAAAAATGAACCCGGTAATAGTGTTTGTTTGTAAGCGTTCTGTAAGTTTTGCAAGATTGCTTAAGGCTTTGTTCGCCATTTTCTGGCAACTCTTTTTGTTTTTTTTTTTTTTACAAAAATATTAATAACAACAGACAATAATAAAAACAAACTGCATAAATGCAAGAGGCAAGTTCTAAATAGAACAATCAAAATTGTCGCAAGTAAAATCGGCTAGTCTAAATCATGTGTATATATAGCTAAATCGATATTCCCTTTTAAAATAACGCATCGATGCTATCGGCACCGCCATCGATTTTTTTGCCATCTCTAATTCAAGTGATAAGACCAATTGATGAGTGGAAACATCAAAATTTTAATTTTTCTCCATCAAAAAAATACGTGGCGATCGAATAAAATAATAACTATAAAAAGAAAATAATGACATTTAATTGAAGGTGTATACAGTATTAGAATAAAGATGGCATTTTTAGAATATTTACAATTAATAGCATTCTTTGGATCGGCTATATTTACGGTTCTGTTGATATCGGTAGGTTTCACGGCTGTTGCTCTGACCGCACCTTCACCCTGTTTACCAGTATAGAAGCCGGTAGAGATAATCCTTCTATTCTCTTGTAGCTTGTAATCATACAAAAGTCTGTGACCACACCATTGCCTGTGATTAAACGCCACAAACAAGAGAAGACATTCTTGGATCCGAACATCTTGAAAAACATTGAATTCCCAAGCATAGAAGATGAGCCAAGTGTGGATTTGAGTGTTATTGTTCCCGCCTACAATGAGGAGGAGAGAAGTAAGTGTATATATATGGACAGATTTTAAAGTCTCATGGCAAGGTCAATGAAGTTTGTAAATACGATAAGTTCGTCAACAAACGAGGAAACTCGTCCCAATGAAACAAGAATATCCTTTGCTATCTAAGGAAGACATGTTTGTCTGTAAAAGACGGAATTCTATAATATTTCATGTATTTGTTGCAGTGCCATCAATGTTAGATGAATGCCTGGAGTACTTGGAAAATAAATCAAAATCAGCCAATTTTACATATGAAGTAATCGTGGTCAGTGATGGTAGTTCAGATGGCACGGTGGCGCTTGCATTGAAATACTCGAAAAAATACACCGCCGAGAAAGTCCGTGTATTGGAGTTGATTGAGAATCGTGGAAAAGGTGGTGCTGTAAGATTGGTAAGTTGGAGATTTATACCTAACGCAATGAATGGCGGGTAATATGGTTTGTTTCATACAAATCATCTAAACATATTCTATTGAGACTTTATCTGAGGTGTTTTAGGATTCTGTGAACGTCAGTTCGAATATTTTAAAAAACTAGTCATTCATACGCATTTTGTGGGTATCATCCGATATAATATCATCATAGCTTGCTGCGATTTGATTTCGTTTATTCTAGGTATTGTTAAATGCATGCCAAAGTATCGATTTAAATGATTTTTATATTTCATTAAAGACCGACAGTAGTTTTAAACATTTTATATTCTTACAAAATAATTCATCGAAAAACTTAATTTCGTACACAACCGTGAATGATAAAAATTGTGTTGGGCTTGTCAATTTGTTGTTGGCCAACATGTAGATAACGCTCAGTTAAGTTTGATAAAAATTTTCTTGGAAAACTGGTCTAATTTATTTTTAATTTCTAGGTCACTCATGTCTATGGGAAAACGATCAAAAATGTTAGTGCCAAAAATGGATATGACAAGCGCTAGAAGACTTCTTATTCAAAATTTAAAGACATTTTTGAAGACCTGAGGGGCTATAAACATAATTCTTTATATCTTCAGTCATATGATTACATTTGCCAAATCGTGCCCCATCGAAATAACTGTTTTAAACCCTATGTCTCTTTGGGCCAAATCCGTTTCAGGACATTCGGAGTCGAGCTAGTGGTTTCCGTCAGTCTATCTGGCTGGTAAGCATGATAACTATCGCAAGGGCTATACGATTCGGTCCATATACGAAATGGACAATATTGGTCCACTCCTTCTGGCATCTCCCACACAAAATAATTTACCTCATAAAAGAGGAAGAATCATTTAATTTTGTTCCAATTTTGCAAATCCAAATATTTTTTAGTGCAAAGTTAGGTGCCACTCCTCTGCCACCTCCTCTAAAAAGATTCAAAATTTTGAATAACTAAAGTGCTAATAAAATGTGAAAATACCTCCCAATGTTTCTTGAAAAAGATCTCCTTGTGCCTCCCACACAAAGGGGTCAACATTTTGAATAACCAAAACGCTCATCGAATGCGAAATAAGAATCATATTCTGGTCAAATTTCACACATCCGAATTTTTCCACCAACACAAGATCTGTTGTGAAAGTAGGTATACAGGGTGAGATGAAGAAACTGCAACAAAGTGAAATGCCATATTTTTTACATTTTTTTTTAATTTTATTAAATGAAAGCAAAAAAGGTCGGAAATAGCATCAAATTTTAGAATAAGTTTAGATTTGTTCGAATTGGTCACCTTCGGCACGAATTGTGGCCTTCAAACGGGCAATGAAACCGTCACACGCTTCCCGAATAATGCTCTGCGACACTTTGGAATTTTTTAGTGCCAACCTTGCTTTCCAAAATACTCCAGACACAAGAGTCCAACGGATTGGTATCCAGAGATTTTTGGTGGCCATTGTGCACTGGAAATGAAGCGAGGAACCTCATTTTGTAACCATTCTTGGCTTTAATACATTCTCCAGAATATTTTCGCGATAATATACGGCATTTATTCAGATGCCTAGATGTATGTCGATTAATACGAATGGAGAGCGACCATCGGCTGTTATGGCTGGCCGGCTGTTAAACTAATGTTTTCTCATCGGAAAAACCCAAATTCAACAGTTCATCACTTTTGGCCAAGCGAAACAACTCTTTAGCTCTTTTGAGTCTAGTTTCTTTCTGTTGCGGTGTAAGTTCTTGCACTTTTTGGAATGGCTTTATCCCGAGCTCATTTTTCAATATTTGCCGAATAGAATTTTGCGATATGTTCAGCTCACGAACCATTTTTTGGTCACTGCGACGCGGGTTTCGATCAAGACGCTTCTTTACTTTTCGAATCATTTCTGCTAATGTTGCAGTTTTCTTCCGCCCACTTCCTTGACCAGTATCACGGCAACGAGTGATGGTACGAGATTTATTCACATATAAATGTTGGAGTGGTTTTCCAGCCAAATATAAAGAAATCACACTATCACGCTTAAATTCCATCACGAATAACTATTTTTCTGGAAAACTCTCACCAAAATGCTTTTGTACGCTTGTTAACAATATAATGAGCTGTCACTGGAATAATTTTAACAGATGTCGGACGAGTAGCTTAGAAATGACAGCAGTCTGAAGTTGGTTGCAGTTTTTTCATCTCACCCTGTATATAAAGAGGTTTAGGGATCTCATTAATTCAATACTAATATGCCTTTAATACTTCCAAAATTTAGTAACAATTTCCTTTTTTCATTTAGGGTATGCTAAGTGCTCGTGGTCGTAATCTGCTTTTTGCCGATGCTGATGGTGCAACAACATTCTCTGATTTGGATAAACTAACGGAAGCTCTGGCAGCCATCAACAAGGATTGGACAGAGGATGCTGTTGTGATAGGTTCACGAGCACATTTGGAACAGGAAGCCATTGCCACAAGAAGTGCCTTTAGGTAGCCTATATACAAGTCATATCACAACATGTATTAACAAATGAAATTTCTATTTTCATTTTTTCAGAACATTCTTAATGCATGGTTTTCATTTTCTGGTATGGTTATTTGCTGTACGTTCACTAAGAGACACACAATGTGGTTTTAAGCTTCTAACACGGTCGGCGGCTAGAAAACTTTTTCGCATTATGCATGTGGAAAGATGGTAGGAAGTTTCTCTTATCAGTTTTATTTACTATAATTTAAAACTTTTGATTTTCTTTTTTTTTTTTTGCAGGGCATTTGATGTTGAACTCTTGTATCTCGTTGAACGTTTAAACATTCCAGTACGCGAAGTTGCCGTCAAATGGCAAGAAATCGAGGGCTCTAAATTAACCCCATTCTGGTCGTGGATACAAATGGGTGTTGATTTATTTTTAATTTGGTTCCGTTACACAATTGGTGCTTGGCAAATTGTAGATACTACCAAAGCCCATTCAGAATAATCTCCAAGAGTTTTTTCTCCTTCCTATACCTAATTACAAATACATATTTTTACGCACCCCTTGAATGTCTTAGTTTTGTAATTCGAAGAAGCAAGAAAAAAACTATTTTTACAATTGCAATGCAATTATATTTAAGTTCGTTTTTTTACTTCTACCAAAAAAAGAGTATGTTTTGATTTAATTTACATATTTAGAACTACGCATAGATAAGAATATTCTACCATGGATAAGAGAAAATATTGAACATTGCAATAAAAGCTTTTACATTTTGAATTTGGGTGAAATGCAGAAGCGTGTTTGGGGCTTATATCCCGAGGAGGGCATTTTTCAAAAATTCGCATACATTGTACATTAAAGCACCATGATTTACTACAACTTAAAAATTGATCACTACGTTTTCGGCACAGTTGTTACAAATTTGCAATAACTTCAAATCCATTTTTTATTCCCTGTAAACACACACCATATGTGAACTTTTCAAAAATACCTTTCCATCTCTGCACAATAAATCATAATTATTCCCTTGGATTTCGATTAAAAATTTAGAATACTTACATAGGTAGGCTTAAGGAATCTTCCTCCTTTACGCTTTACTCCAGACCGTGGAGATATTTTGAAAGATGTTGTATAGAAAATCTAATCAGAAAAGCAAACACAAGTGTTTCCTATGTCGATGAGGATGTAATTCAAAATTGTCTCTCGTTCAGACATAAATTTAATTTTTAGAGATAGATCAAATCGGTAAAATATTTCAACAAACTTATAATTTGTGGTTCCGAGCCTCCGATTATATCGTTGGCATTCATTGCCATTGTTTGAGGTTATATGAAGTCGATGGTTTATCTAGTGGTGCCTTCGGGTGGTTAGTTCCAATCGATAATGGAATTATGTTAGTAATTCCGAGACACTACTTATCTTTTAAAGACAGTTCATATACCTAGATGCCACTTTCAGCGATCAAATTTCTGGTTGATTAAATTGCACGATTGAATTCAAATATATTCGAGATCTTTTTGATGATGAAAGCTGTCTCCAAAGGGTTAAATTAATTAATAGGTGTGACTGCTAAATTTTAAAAATTCTACTCTAAAATTGGTATTGCAAGGTGTTACTGAAAGTCTGTTAACAATAAAGTTCTGCAAAAGAGAGCGGTTCGAAGGAGAAATTATGACAGTTCTTTTAATGTGCGTTAGGAACATTTTTGTCGGACAAATTTCTTTTTGCAATCACTTACATCTCATGTTCTCCTTCCATTGATTTATAGTTGGGGAGGACATTTTAATTATCTTTATTTTAAAATTACAAGCCTATTCAAGTACAAATAACAAATTCAGTCAGTCTTCGATTAGGGATGCTTTGATGAACTGAACAATCTACTTTTAAACTTTTCGATTTCCCCTATTGGAAAAATAGTCACTTCGATAACATGAAATAATCGATTGATCGATCAAACAAAAGTTGACTTCCACGTCCCTAATTAAGCCAGACTTCGATAGTAGTGATTTAAAGATTTAAAGGAAGGAAATTAGGATAGTTTTTTTTCGGAAAAAATTGGCAGTAAATTCGCGGTTTTTTATATAAAATTACAAAAACGACTTAAAAATGAATGACAATGTGTTTAAAAAAAGTGAAAATAAATTAAATTCATTAGAAAAAGAATACAAATTGTTTGTCAATTGAAGTTTGGCCACAAAAATTCCTCCTCAAGGAATACCAACCAACCAACAAAACAGGCAAGGCAACATCAATAACAATAACAACAACATATCATCACCAAAAAAACAGAAACAAGAATCAATCCAATAAGACAAAGCAACAAGTAAACGCGTCGCGTCGGCGTATCTCGTATTGTTACTATGTATGTGCGTGCGTGTGTTTTTTAATTCGTCGGTTGTTTATAAGCGAAAAAGAAACGTAACAAGAACAACAATAAAAGGCATTTTAATTCCAAGAATATATTGAACCAGCAAAAAATGAATAAAAGAATAAACGCATCGGGTTAAGTGCGTGTGTGATATACCTACAGTAAATCATAATACATAGTTTAAATTTATTTAAATTGATTCAAGCAATTCCTGCCGCAGAGGCTGCAGCGAAAGAAATCTTATTTGATTGTGACCGTGTGTGTGTGTGCTTGTGTTATCTCCTTTGGAAATTGAAAGTACCGACAGTTTTTTTGTTTTCTTTTTCGATTTGTTTGTGTGGTTCTCTATTGTAATCAAGCGAAACAATAACAAAAACTTACAATTGAACTCCGTGGTGATTACTCTCTCTGCTGCAGAGCTGCAGGCGTCCCTATGCAATTATTTATGTGAGTGAGAGAGTGAAAGAGAAAAAGAGATTTGATTGGCCTTGCTTTCAATTCTCGCGCCCTTTTAATTAATTAAGACATTGTTTTGATTTAATTTTGTGTTTACTTGGGGCGCTTTTGTTTATTTTCACATAATAAACAATGCAAAAATCAATTGGATAATGGAAATTTCGCATATAGCAGTTTGAAATAACAATTAGGTAAGTAAAGGGCTCATTTGCCAATGATTGGTTTGAAGGTTTTGATTTTGTTTGATGTTAAAAGTAGTGACTCATAATTGAAATGATTTTATGCTGATGTTTTAATTTTATTGGTGTTGTTGTATTTGGTTTGGTTGTACGTCTTACCATTTATGGCCAACGCTCTTGTGTTGTGTGTGATATTTGGATGGTCATTGCTGTTTTTATGCTGACCACAACACAACAAAAAAACATTTAAAATATCCATACGTTTATATCAACCCGCCCATGCTGTTTGATTGGTGTTACTGAACTCTTCTTTGCTGACGAATTTTAAATTATTTCTTTTTTGCGTACCTTTTACCATGTGTAATAGGCGGCATTGTCAGTTTATCATTCGATGTGTGGCATACAAGCTGAAGAAAGGTATTGACAAGATAATATCATAATTACCTCTAATTTTTTTTAAATTTTTTTAGGCAGGTTTTCGATTTTTTCTTCTTTTCCGACTTTACGGAAATTTGAAACGCGGATCTGGATAAAAATGAACCCCTGGTTGGACATATTTAAAAATTTATATCTAACAAACGATTATCAGTTCTGGAGTTATAGTGAAATAATTGGGCTTTAACCCAGCGAAGTTGCGCCCACTAAGGCAGATCGCACTGATAACGTTATTTAAACTCGTAAAATCAATTCTATTCAGTTCATAGCCACCGATACTGATGTAAGGAAAATCTGTTCTCCAAAATGTGATCAATATGACCCAAAAAAGTATGAAAGTTAGAAAAACTTCGCGATGGACGTACCGTAGAAGAGAAGATTTCAAGGCTAGGATGAAGATCACCAAAAATTTAGAAAAAGTCTAGCATTCTGTAATTATTGAATGACAACTGTGACTGCATCAGTATGAATGCTACGCAGACTGTCTGATAGGGATCTAGATCTAGATGCTCTCTCTTATAGCGTTACACCTCCCTTTCTTTGTCGTGTATGCCCTTCCTGATACTCCTACTTGGAAGGTTTTATCTATCACATGAGGGTTTGGGCGACTCCCACGATAACAATCAAGCAGGTATTGCAAGGAAAGCATATGGTTATGCTGACATGGTCGACTGGTCTTATGAGGAGGTACCCTGCCGCAGTTCTCAGGGCAGCATTATGTCAGGTCTTGATATTTTTCCACTGTGTAGCACATGTATTCGCAGACCTCACTGTGTATGTAAAGGTGACCACAGACCGACCTATCGCATTATAAGAGGTCAACAAGGTCTCCTTGTCCGCCGTCCCCAAAATACATACACACATTTCATTTTGGCGCAGATAGTTGTGGTTTCCATGGAAGACTTTAACATACTTTCGAATGTGACCTGGGTAGTTTGTGGTCAAAATTAACTGTGAATGGCCACACATTATGTGTGATAATGGACTGGGATTGAGAGGCGAGTTCAGTGAACATTTTTGGTCTGTTGCAAAAATTTTTACTACGATAACCGACTTTCCCTTTGTGATATCGAAAAAAATTGCAATACTAGTAGATTCTTGCAGGTTCTAGAACAGGCCATTTATTTCATGTTCGGGACCTATTAAATGGCACCCCAGATCGTGCGATTTAACACCTTTCTGCTTTTTTTGTTGGGCTTTGTTAAGGCTCATCTCTAAAGGGACGAGCCCCCTTAAATTGATTCGGACAGAAGACAACATTAAAACATTTATTGGTGAGATTCCGGCTGAAATGTTGGAAAGATATACCACAATTGGACTAATCGGATGGATCATTTGAAGCGAAATAATCTTCAATCCCACATCAGACTGTTCTATGACAACTGATTGTACCGAAAAAATCATCCTAGTTTCGGCCAGCGTCTGCCATACATATTCAGGTTTGTTTATTTTCTGCAATGGCATCAGCATATTGCGAAATGCCTTCTCCGTATTCTTTTGGTCATTCTGTGTGTAACTCTTCGAAATATTCATAATAGACCCCACGAAGTATATATATTCTGGATCAGCGTAAAATTCTAAGACGATATAACGATGTCCGTCTGTCTGTGTATCTGTCCGCCTGTCTGTTGTAATCACGCTATCTTTCGAACGAATTGAGATAGAAGGCTAAAATTTTGCATATAAGCCTAGTTTACCAGTAGGTAGGTTAATTTCGTAAATGGTCCACGTTTTCGTATAGCCCCCATGCAACGGTACCTCCCGTTATTCGTTATTTTGATGATATCAGCAACATTGTTCATTGGAATTGTTTCAAATTACGTAATGGAAGATCCCAATGGGTACTGCAACCTATGGCAAAAAAATTTGTATGCAGGTTCAGATCTTCGAATAGCCACCATATAATGGTAGCTCCCGATATTCGGTATTTTCGTGATTTTAGCGACATAATTTCCCGGAATTATTAAAATTTGGTATATGAAGTTCGTAATGAATACTACAGCCTATGACAGAAATTTTTGTATGCAGGTCCACGTCTTCGTATAGGCCCCATATTTAATTTTCGTAATGGGTAATACAACTTATGATAAAACATTTCACGTTTTCGTATAGTCCCTGTATAACGGGTTACATTTCAGTTGTTTTTTGTGAATTTTTTTTAAATATTCCAAATGGTGGAGGGTATTAAAATTTCGGCCCGGCCGAACATAGTTGTATGTTTTCTGTTTGGGATCAGCATATCCCGGAATGTCTGCTCCCTGCCGGGATCGATGAAAACCTCGGACCTTCTGCACGATTTGTCAGAACATCATCCATCACAGATCTGTTTCGGTGCGATGTAATGGATGCAAAAAATGGCTGCACTTTAGAAATCGAGTAATCTTGGAACATTAAGTTATATGGACTGTACTATCAATTCGTCCCTTCATAAAAAACGTTTCTCTTAAAAATTCCACCTTTATAACAGAAATAGATACTTCTTTTCTTTGACTACTTATGTGGAAATTTGATGAATATTTTTGTCCTTCTGAAATTATGTTTTTTGGGAGAAATATATAGCTAAATTTTTTGAAAATTACAGATCAATTGTTCCGCTGTAGAGGAAAAAATGAAATGAGACTTTGGCGGTTCTCAAATGAAAGGTGTCTATAAGTGGATTTTCTGGGAGTACCCAAAGTACAGGTTAAGATAAAAAACTACAACAAACGCCATAATTTTTACAATTTTTAGATTTTATTGTGAAAATGTCGGAAATAGCATAACATATCAGAATAAGTTTAGATTTGGTTACCTTTGGCACAAATTATGGCCTTCAAACGGCCAATGAAACCGTCACACGCTGCCCGAATGTTGCTCTGCGGTATTTTGACCCATTCCCGGCGAAGCGCTTGCTTGAGGTGATCGACACTTTGATATTTTTTGTGCCAACCTTGCTTTCTAAAATACTCCAGACACAATAGTCCAACGGTTTGGTATCCGGAGATTTTGGTGTTCATTGTGCGCTGGAAATGAAGCGAGGAACCTGATTTTGTAACCATTATTGGGTTACGCGTCCTTATTGCGATGGTGCTGAGTCCTGTTGGAACGTCCAAGGTCTGCGGACAAAATGTTTGCGTGCCCAAGGCTTTAATACACCCTCCATAGTATTTTCGCGATAATATTCGGCATTTATTCTGATGCCACGGTCGATTAATACGAGCGGAGAGCGATTATAGGCTATTATGACAGCCCACACCATCACCATGGCCGGCGCTTGAGTTCTAGTGGCCAACCGAAGGTGCACATTTTCAGCTGACCTCTTTGGCAAGTAAACACGTTTATTTTGTTTGGTTACAAACTGCTGGACAATGAATGTTTTCTTACTGGAACGGAGGAAACCAAATTCGGCAGTTCACCAATGGAATTTCAATGGCTTTTTACCCCGAGCTCATTTTTCAATATTTGCCGAATGGTATATTGCGATATTTTCAGCTCACGAGTCATTTTTCGGCCACTGCGACGCGGGTTTTGATCAAGTCGTTTCTTTACTTTTCGAACCATTTCTGCTGATGTTGCTGTTTTCTTCTGTCCACTTTCTTGACGTCGGGCTACGCTACCAGTATCATGGTAACGAGCGATGGTACGAGACACAAAAGATTTATTTACATTTAAATGGTGGATTGCTCTAACGATAGCCACTTGTGGTTTTCCAGCCAAATATAAAGAAATCACACTATCACACTTGAATTCCATCACGAATAACTTTTTTTCTGGAAAATTCTCCATAAAATGCTTTTGTACGATTGTAAACAATATAATGAGCTGTCACTGGAATAATTTTAACGCCTGTTGGACGAGCGGCTTAGAATGACAGCAGTCTGAAGATGGTTGCGGGTTTTTCATCTCACCCTGTAATGTAGGGTATAATACAGTCTTCCCCGCCTAGTTGTGATCCTTCTTAATGGCTTACCTCCAAGATAATTGTTTGTCCTTAACATATCATTCTCGCCATCAACTGGAATGGCTTTTGATCGATAATTTTGATTTTTTCCTGCCAATCAACAATTTTTACATTTTGAATAACTGGAGAGGGGAATTCAAAGTAGTCGTTGTTGTTTTTAATTGTTTATGTTTGTTGTTAGCTATAATAAAATGTTAGCAAATCAATCAAATAATAATTGATGGAATACATTGTATAACAATTACTTAATTAAATTTTTTGTTTGTATAGTTTTCTTCAATTCGATATTCGATACTGTAGCCAGCATTGAATGTACATTAATAGACTACAATAGCTACAATACGCTATTGACGAAAAAAATAATAAACGACAATTATTTTGCAGTGAAAGTTAAAATTTTGATATGACGAAAAATGTTGGAGCAAGAGATGTATGGCATGGGAGGACCATGGAGAAGATAATAGCAATGACAATTATTAATAGAATGTAATAAATATTTGTGCACAAAATTTGGTCTAGTTAAAATATTGAAAAATTCTAGGCAATACCCCAGATCCATTGTCTTCCTTTAGTTACATTTTGATTTATTTCAATGTGTTCTCTTTTGTATAAACATTTTCGGCTTAGATTAAACAAAATATGAAGAATTTTTTAAGCAACATTCAATTATGTTTATGCTTCCAAATTTTGTCCGGAAATTCCAACAAAAAGCAGCCAACGAAATATTTAATGCATTTTTATTTCTTTTTTGAAAAAATCTTGAATTTTGCCATGAAACTAGTTTCGCTACAAGTTGAGTGGTTAAGTTCAATACTGAACTTTTCTGCCATTGTTTTCGTAACATGAAACAAAAGTCTATGCAAAAATATATAAACATTTTTTGTTGCTCACCGAAAAGAAAATAAAAGAACAGAACTAGAAAAAAATGATAAAG
Source organism: Musca domestica (assembly GCF_030504385.1). Taxonomy (NCBI): domain Eukaryota; kingdom Metazoa; phylum Arthropoda; class Insecta; order Diptera; family Muscidae; genus Musca; species Musca domestica. Next base: position 7,474,669 of record NW_026712299.1, on the reverse strand, counting down.
TGCAGTAAAACCCCGCTTAAATGAAAAGCAACTAAAAAAAAGAGTTTTTTTTTGTAAAGATTTAATTTAGTTTTTTGATTGCCACGTTGGATAAGGTTGCAATTATGTTCGCCATGAAGTATGACCACAATGCGTCTCAGCTTGTTCGAGGTTTGACTGTAGCAAAATAATGAACATGAAACAGCAGCGATAAAAAGAAATGACAACCGGTTCTTGGGTTATCGGTTCACAGATGCCGAAAGACTTTAATCCAGTGTGGATATCCATGGTAAACTGGGCGAGACCATGCCAAGATAATAAGTTATTGTTAATCTCAAGAATGGATTGTATAAATAACAACAAAAATTAAAAAAAAAAAAAAAAATAAAATAAAATAAACAAAATAAAGAAGAGAAGAGCTTGAGGTCTTCCATTGGCCATGGAAGAGCTTGAGGTCTTTCATTGGCCATAGAAGAGCTTGAGGTCTTCTATTGGCCATAGAAAACCTAGAGGTCTTCTATTGGCCATAAAAAACCTAGAGGTCTTCTATTGGCCATAGAAGACCTAGTGGTCTTCTATTCGCTATAGAAGAGCTTGAGGTCTTCTATTGGGCATAGAAGACCTTGAGGTCTTCCATTGGCCATAGGAGAGCTTGATGTCTTCTATTGGCCAAAGAAGACCTTGAGGTCTTCCATTGGCCATAGAAGAGCTTGAAGTCTTCTATTGCCCATAGAAGAGCTGCAGGTCTTCTATTGCCCATAGAAGAGCTGCAGGTCTTCTATTGCCCATAGAAGAGCTGCAGGTCTTCTATTGCCCATAGAAGAGCTGCAGGTCTTCTATTGCCCATAGAAGAGCTGCAGGTCTTCTATTGCCCATAGAAGAGCTGCAGGTCTTCTATTGCCCATAGAAGAGCTGCAGGTCTTCTATTGCCCATAGAAGAGCTGCAGGTCTTCTATTGCCCATAGAAGAGCTGCAGGTCTTCTATTGCCCATAGAAGAGCTGCAGGTCTTCTATTGCCCATAGAAGAGCTGCAGGTCTTCTATTGCCCATAGAAGAGCTGCAGGTCTTCTATTGCCCATAGAAGAGCTGCAGGTCTTCTATTGCCCATAGAAGAGCTGCAGGTCTTCTATTGCCCATAGAAGAGCTGCAGGTCTTCTATTGCCCATAGAAGAGCTGCAGGTCTTCTATTGCCCATAGAAGAGCTGCAGGTCTTCTATTGCCCATAGAAGAGCTGCAGGTCTTCTATTGCCCATAGAAGAGCTGCAGGTCTTCTATTGCCCATAGAAGAGCTGCAGGTCTTCTATTGCCCATAGAAGAGCTGCAGGTCTTCTAGTGTCCATAGAAGAGCTGCAGGTCTTCTATTGCCCATAGAAGAGCTGCAGGTCTTCTATTGTCCATAGAAGAGCTGCAGGTCTTCTATTGCCCATAGAAGAGCTGCAGGTCTTCTATTGCCCATAGAAGAGCTGGAGGTCTTCTATTGCCCATAGAAGAGCTGGAGGTCTTCTATTGCCCATAGAAGAGCTGGAGGTCTTCTATTGCCCATAGAAGAGCTGGAGGTCTTCTATTGCCCATAGAAGAGCTGGAGGTCTTCTATTGCCCATAGAAGAGCTGGAGGTCTTCTATTGCCCATAGAAGAGCTGGAGGTCTTCTATTGCCCATAGAAGAGCTGGAGGTCTTCTATTGCCCATAGAAGAGCTGGAGGTCTTCTATTGCCCATAGAAGAGCTGGAGGTCTTCTATTGCCCATAGAAGAGCTGGAGGTCTTCTATTGCCCATAGAAGAGCTGGAGGTCTTCTATTGCCCATAGAAGAGCTGGAGGTCTTCTATTGCCCATAGAAGAGCTGGAGGTCTTCTATTGTCCGTAGAAGAGCTGGATGTCTTCTATTGCCCATAGAAGAGCTGGAGGTCTTCTATTGCCCATAGAAGAGCTGGAGGTCTTCTATTGCCCATAGAAGAGCTGGAGGTCTTCTATTGCCCATAGAAGAGCTGGAGGTCTTCTATTGCCCATAGAAGAGCTGGAGGTCTTCTATTGTCCGTAGAAGAGCTGGAGGTCTTCTATTGTCCGTAGAAGAGCTGGAGGTCTTCTATTGTCCGTAGAAGAGCTGGAGGTCTTCTATTGTCCGTAGAAGAGCTGGAGGTCTTCTATTGTCCGTAGAAGAGCTGGAGGTCTTCTATTGTCCGTAGAAGAGCTGGAGGTCTTCTATTGTCCGTAGAAGAGCTGGAGGTCTTCTATTGTCCGTAGAAGAGCTGGAGGTCTTCTATTGTCCGTAGAAGAGCTGGAGGTCTTCTATTGTCCGTAGAAGAGCTGGAGGTCTTCTATTGTCCGTAGAAGAGCTGGAGGTCTTCTATTGTCCGTAGAAGAGCTGGAGGTCTTCTATTGTCCGTAGAAGAGCTGGAGGTCTTCTATCGTCCATAGAAGAGCTTGAGGTCTTCTATCGTCCATAGAAGAGCTTGAGGTCTTCTATCGTCCATAGAAGAGCTTGAGGTCTTCTATCGTCCATAGAAGAGCTTGAGGTCTTCTATCGTCCATAGAAGAGCTTGAGGTCTTCTATCGTCCATAGAAGAGCTGGGGGTTCTTACATGGGCTCTTTAAAATCTGGAGGTCTTCTATGGCCTCCATAATGCCTGGATGTTTACAATATACCTTAGAAGACTATGCGGTCTTTTATTGCCCTTTGAAGATCTCTAAGATCTTGTATCGAAACCTTGTGCCACATTCTCCGTATCATCATCACCCATCCAATTGTTGTTGTTGTGAACTAACTGCATAATTCACTCTCTGCCATGTAATTAACACTCATGCCCAATTAAACGCTAGTTTATTAGCGAATCTTTGTAATTTATTTTATCGGAAATGAAACGAACTGGAGACTGAAGTCTGTCCGTCATTTAGTAGTAGTAGCTACACCAACAATGGGTCATCTCATGTCTCTACTAATTTTTCAAAAGAGGGAAAGAAGGGAGGTGGCGCTCTCAAAACAATGCACTTTTGAGCTTGACTCGGCATTTGTTGGAAATGGAAAATAACCGAATCACTTTTATGTATCGGATTTCATTCGTGACAAATTAATTTTAATGAACAACTGATAACAAAAATATTTTCACGGTTACAATAATAGGTGGTCATGTAATTGTCGTATCTAATTACAATTGTAAATTATTTAATGATACGAACATACGAAGTTAAAAAAAAAACTATTTTCGATGAAAATTTAAATGGGTTTCCTGATGATTTTCCATCCAAGATATTTGTATCCATCCAAGATATTTGTATGCTATTTAGAATATTTTGTCAAAAATTACTAAAGGCTCATTATAGTAGACTCGTCTGCGTCTGTAAAAATTTTGAAATTGTTATCGACAATTTACAAATGCCATTTTTTGCCATCTTCATTGCTGGATTTGCATTGTAGGAACTCAAATGGCACATGTTGTAATGCACCGATGATGCATTACTCCAACACAAATGTGAAACAAATAATGAGAACGCAAGAGTAATGAACGCAACATGTCGCCTATATGACACAAAGAACATATTTATACACTGGGAAAATTTTAAATCTTTCAAAGACAATAGAAGGACCTATAGGCACTCTATAGACAATAGAAGACCTATAGGTCCCCTATGGATAATATAAGACATAGAGGATATTAGATGATCTATAGGTCGTCTATGGACAATAGAAGACCTATAGGTCCTCTATGGACAATAGAAGCCCTCAGGGTCAATAGAAGATCTATGGGTCCTCTATGGACAATAGAAGACCTATGAGTTCTCTATGGTCAATAGAAGACCTATAGGTCCTCTATGGTCAATAGAAGACCTATAGGTCCTCTATGGTCAATAGAAGACCTATAGGTCCTCTATAGACAATAGAAGACCTATGGGTCCTCTATGGACAACAGAAGACCTATGGGTCCTCTATAGACAATGGAAGACCAATGGGTCCTCTATGGTCAACAGAAGACCTATAGGTCCTCTATGGATAATAGAAGACCTTAAGATCCTCTATGGCCAACAGAAGACCTATAGTTCCTCTATAGACAATAGAAGACCTATGGGTCCTCTATGGACAATAGAAGACCTATAGGTTCTCTATGGACAATTAAAGATCTATAAGTCCTATAGGACCTCTATGGATAATAGAAGACCTATGGGTCCTCTATGGTCAAGAGAAGACCTATAGGTCCTCTATGCTCGATAGAAGACCTATAGGTCCTCTATGCTCGATAGAAGACCTATAGGTCCTCTATGCTCGATAGAAGACCTATAGGACCTCTATAAGCAATAGAAAACCTGTACGTCCGCTATAGGCAATTGAAGACCTATAGGTCCTCTACAGGCAATAAATGGCCTATGGGTTCTCTAAAGGCAAGAGAGATGACTATAGACAATAGTCCTAAGGGTCCCCTATGGACAACAGAAGACCTATAGTTCCTCTATGGACAAGAGAAGACCTATAGGTCCTCTATAGACAATAGAAGACCTATGGGTCCTCTATGGACAACAGAAGACCTATAGGACCTCTATGGACAATAGAAGACCTATGGGTCCTCTATAGGCAATAGAAGACCTTGAGGTCCTCTATGGACAATAGAAGACCTACAAATCCTCTATGGACAATAGAAGACTTATAGATCCTCTGTAGACAATGTAAGACCTATAGGTCCTCTATAGACAATAGAAGACCTATGGGTCCTCTATGGACAACAGAAGACCTATGGGTCCTCTATAGACAATGGAAGACCTATGGGTCCTCTATAGGCAATAGAAGACCTATGGCTCCTCTATGGTCAACAGAAGACCTATAGGTCCTCTATGGATAATAGAAGACCTTAAGATCCTCTATGGCCAATAGAAGACCTATAGTTCCTCTATAGACAATAGAAGACCTATGGGTCCTCTATGGACAATAGAAGACCTATAGGTTCTCTATGGACAATTAAAGATCTATAAGTCCTATAGGACCTCTATGGATAATAGAAGACCTATGGGTCCTCTATGGTCAAGAGAAGACCTATAGGTCCTCTATGCTCGATTGAAGACCTATAGGTCCTCTATGCTCGATAGAAGACCTATAGCTCCTCTATGCTCGATAGAAGACCTATAGGACCTCTATGGATAATAGAAGACCTTAAGATCCTCTATGGCCAACAGAAGACCTATAGTTCCTCTATAGACAATAGAAGACCTATGGGTCCTCTATGGACAATAGAAGACCTATAGGTCCTCTATAGATAATCGTTTCCCGCAGCTCTTATATGGACAATAGAAGCCCTCAAGATCTTCTATGGACAATAGAAGCCCACAAGGTCTTCTTTGGACAATAGCAGCTCTCAAGGTCTTCTGTCGAAAATAGAAACTTTCAAGGTCTTTTAAGGACAATAGAAAGTTTCAAGGTCCTCTATGGACAATGGAAGACCCATAGGACCTCTATAGTGAAGATAAGACCTCAAGATCCTCTATAGACAATAGAAACCCCTAAGGACTTCTATGGACAATAGAAGACCTATAGGTCATCTATGGATAATAGAAGACCTTTAAGTCGTCTATGGACAATATAAGACCTATAAATCTTCTATGGACAATAGAAGAGCTATAGTTTCTCTATAGACAATAGGAGACCTATAGGTCTTCTATAGCTCAATAGAAAACCTCTAGGTCCTCTATAGGCAATAGACGACTTAACAATCCTTTATGGACAATAGAAGCCTCCATGGCTCGAAGAAATTGATGGCCCCGCGTCTTCTCTTGATAATGGAAGATCTAGATGTAATATTTTTGCCAGTGTACTAGGCGTCTCTACTTCATAGTACGGATGATAACAAGAAAAAATGTGAACATTATTTCTGCCCGACTGTCTGATATGCCATGAATATTGATTAGCGTGTCTAGATTATTTAACAACTCTAATGTGTAGAAAACAACAACAACAAAACAAAGCAGAACAATGCACTTCAGTCTGAGTTGTAAACAATGGCATTGTAAGAAAACTCACCATTACACCCAGACATGTACGATAGAACATTTAATTTGGAATTATGGAATCTCACAGAGTGAAATACTCGAATCCGGGTATAATTGAAATGCCTTGAATTACTTCAAAGGCTAAATATCGAAGCTTTAATGAGTCTTGGCTACTGGTTCAAAAAATATATTTTTCAAAACCAATCCTTCAAGTGTCTAGTTCAGAGGAGGTAAAACTCAAACTCTTTCGTCGAAACAAATTTGATTTTATGCCTGCTGTGGCCTTTTGAAACTGAAACAGGTGCTGTTGTTACAATTTAAAATAATCCAATCTAAACATAGCTCTCTTCTATTTACAAAATTTATTTTTTCTGATATCAAAAACATTTTTAATTCCTATCGATCTGTCTTCCATTGAATATTTTTGTTATTTTTATTATCAGACACGTTTAAATGGCTGTCCGCCATTTTTTGCATTATTTCTACATCATTGCCAGGCAGCAGTAACTGCCATAGTTTCACTCTTTCCAATTTATCTACAAATAGTTGCCATGACAACTTAAGCGCCACTTATCACATTTGTCTCGTCGATTAAAAGCTTTAATTAATTTGCGTTTAGAAATTGAAACCCCCCTCGATTCAGCGTTGGAGAAATATTTCGTTCTTTTTTCTTGAATTGGAATTTCAATTTGGTTGTCTGGGTAATGCCACAAAAAAAAAAAAAATACTTAATCTGCTCAAGAAAAGAATTTCAACGGTAAACAACATGGTGGCGATTTGAAAGAGCAAGGCTTAAAAATCAGCAGCTTGTTAAAAACGGATCAAACTATGAGGATTGCAAATGGTGGTGGTGGTAGTACAGTGGTGTAAGGCAGCAAGAGAGCTATATAAATGGGTCTTTGGGACTTCTATAGGCAATAGAAGACCTATGGGTCCTCTATAGGCAATGAAAGTCCTATATGTCCTCTATAAACAATAGAATACCTATATATCCTCTATAGGCAATAGAAGACCTATAGGTCCTTCATAGGCGATAGAAGAGAAGTCATTTATGCGCCATAGGAGGCCTATAGCTCCTCTGTGGACAATAGAAGATCTATAGGTCCTCTATTGGCAATAGAAGACCTATAAGTCTTCTATTGACAAGGGAAGACCTCTAGGTCCGCTATAGACAATAGAAGACCTATATGTACTCTGTAGGCAATAGAAGACCTATAGATTCTCTATAGACAATAGAAGACCTGTAGGACGTCTATAGGCAACAGAAGGCCTATAGGTCCTCTATAGGTAATAGAAGACCTATAGGTGCACTATAGGCAAAGGAAAACCTATAGGTCCTCTATGGACATCAGCAGCCCTCAATGTCTTCTATAGGCAATAGAAGACCTATAGGCAATAAAAGAGTTATAGGTCCTCTGTAGGCAATAGAAGACCTATAGGTCCTCTATAGACAAAAGAAACCCTATAGGTCCTCTATAGGCAATATAAGACTTATGGAAACTCTGTAGACAATAGAAGACCTATAGGTCCTCTGTAGGCAATATATGACCTAAAGCTCCTCTGTAGGCAATATATGGCCTATAGGTCCTCTATATGCAATAGAAGATTTATAGGTCCTCTATAGGCAATATTGTTCTTTCTAGGCAATAGAAGGCCTATAGGTCCTCTTTGGACAATAGAAAATCTATATAATCCAATAAGAGACCTTAAGGTCTTTTATGGACAATAGAATAGACAATAGAAGACCTATAGATCCTCTATATCCAATAGGAGATCTCAAAGACTTTTATGTACAGTAGAAGTCCTCATGGTGCTTTATGGAAAATAAAAGCCCTCAGGGTCTTCTATGGACAATAGATGCCCTCAAGGTCTTCTATGGACAATAGAAGCCCTCAAGGTCTTCTATGAACAATAGAAGACCTCATGGTCTTCTATGAACAATAGAAGACCTCATGGTCTTCTATGAACAATAGAAGACCTCAAGATCTTCTATGGACATTAGAAGCCCTCAAGGTCTTCTATGGACAATAGAAGCCCTCAAGGTCTTCTATCGACAATAGAAGTCCTCAAGTTCCTCTATGGACAATAGAAGCCCTCAAGGTCTTCTATGGACAATAGAAGACCTCAAGGTCTTCTATGGACAATAGAAGACCTCAAGGTCTTCTATGGACAATAGAAGACCTCAAGGTCTTCTATGGACAATAGAAGACCTCAAGGTCTTCTATGGACAATAGAAGCCCTCAAGGTCTTCTATGGACAATAGAAGCCCTCAAGGTCTTCTATGGACAATAGAAGCCCTCAAGGTCTTCTATGGACAATAGAAGCCCTGAAGGGGTTCTATGGACAATAGAAGCCCTCAAGGTCTTCTATGGACAATAGAAGCCCTCAAGGTCTTCTATGGACAATAGAAGCCCTCAAGGTCTTCCATGGACAATAGAAGCCCTCAAGGTCTTCTATGGACAATAGAAGCCCTCAAGGTCTTCTATGGACAATAGAGGACCTCAATATCTTCTATGGACAATAGAAGTCCTCAAGTTCTTCTATGGACAATAGAAGCCCTCAAGGTCTTTTATGTACAGTAGAAGCCCTAATGGTGCTTTATGGAAAATAAAATGCCTCATGGTGCTTTATGGAAAATAAAAGCCCTCAAGGTCTTCTATGAACAATAGAAGCCCTGAAGGTCTTCTATGGACAATAGAAGCCTCAAGGTCTTCTAGGGATAATAGAAGCCATGAAGGTCTTTTATGGACAATAGGAGCCCTCAAGGTCTTCTATGGACAATAGAAGGCCTCAAGGTCTTCTACGGATAATAGAAGCCATCAAAGACTTCTATGGACAATAGAAGCCCTCAAGGTCTTCTATGGACATAAGAAGCCCTCAAGGTCTCCTATGGACATAAGAAGCCCTCAAGGTCTTGTATGGACAATAGAAGCCCTCAAGGTCATCTATGGACAATAGAAGCCCTCAAGGTATTTTGTGGACAATGAAGAACTATGGGTCCTCTATAGGCAATTGAAGGCCTATGGGTCCTCTATAGACAATAGAAGACCTATGGGTTACCTATGGACAATAGAAGACCTTTAAGTCTATACTACTCTATAGACATTACGTGTTTCAGTTTTTTAAGAGGGTACATCTTAACGATTTCTTGTTTATAACCACAGTACGAGCAGGCAGATTTTTCATATATCTTTCCGTTGCAAATCTGCATGCTTTGACTTCTGTGTGCACTTTCTACACCATGACAAGAAACCAGAAATAAATACCGACAAAATCTTTGAATATTTACAGTTTCAATCTGTCTTGGTATTGGATCTTTAGACCTGTTTGACGATCATCGTTGGATGACTGGTTGAAATCTTTTGTAAAAACTGAACGTCCTTGACCTGAACAGTCATTTCAACTAGGATAGTCTTCCTATTAATTTTAAAAATTAAAAAAAAACGTTCCTCATGGTCAAGTTTTAAGAAAAGGCAAGCATGCAGATTTTACTCCTCCACATTTCCTCCCCCCTCTAATTTGGATCATTGTTCATGTTTGAGTATTACGAGCAGTCCTAAGACACAAAGAAGATCTTTGATGGTGAAGATGCATATTATACAGTACATATCATACGTCATTAATCAAGTTTTACGATTCGCAAATCATTTGGATCATAAAATCAGAAATTTATTGCAATTAATAATAATAATTAGTATTTAACAATTTTATGGAGATTTCGGAAAATTATTAAAAAACCCACGTTGATAGAACCCTTTGGTCCTTCCAAAAAATCAAGTTCAAGTTTTTGCAGCCTGTTGCGTCTTTCAGCATGTTTTTTTAAAAATCCCCATTTATGGAGCCTTTTCCAAGAATCCAATTTAGTCGCACTTTCTGTAACCCCCCAAAACTGCAAAAAAAATTTAATCTTTATGCCTACTGGAATCCTACAAAAACTCTATATATAGCCCCTTAAAAAGTCAACTCTATAGCAGCTATTTGCCATAAATTATGCAAACCTATTCTAACTATTAAGTCCTTTTTTAAATTACCTAATATTTTTTTCTTGTATTTTCAGCTCAAAGGACTCCCAGCACCCCCCATCCCTGCATTCCAACAAATAAAAATCTCGAAAACTAACTATGTGTACCAGATAGTGTTGGGCTGTCAACAGAAAAACTTTCTTCCAACTTCCGCACACAATATTATCGCACTTTGAAACTCTGCCATAGCGCTCTCACCCCACCCCCTAACAGTAGTCCTTCCTCCCACCACATTGCGGGTAGTCAACTCCGCGCCATGAATCGCTCAACCCACGGCGGCGGCAGCATCAAATCATCATCGTCGTCCAACTCAACGATGACCACCACAATGCGTCTCAGCAAATCCTTTCAAAGTAAAATGGACAAAATGTCCGAACGTCTGTATGACGTTGTCAAAAGTGGTTTTATGATCAAACGGGCCCAAAACAAGAAACGCTTCACACCGGTCAACTATAAGCAACGCTGGTTCGAGTTGACCAAACGGACGCTGTCATATTTCGATGTGGAAAATGTTGAGGTAAGTTTGATGTTAACAAAATTTATGTAGGGAAGGAACAGGGAGTTCGTATTTTATAATTAAATGTGGATCTAATTTCGCTTAACTTAAGGGAGGTGGTTCTATACTGTAGAACCAGAATGCCAGCTATAAAAAGACCTTTGGTCTTCCATAAGAAGATAATTTAGTCTATTCTATGAGAAGAGCTTTTTTGGTCTTCATCTATGAGAAGACCTTCTTGACTTCGTCTATGCGAAGACCTTCTGGCCTCCTTCTATGAGAATAATTTCTGGTCTTCTAAAAGAAGACCTTCGGGTCTTCTACGAGAAGACCTCCCGGGAAGACCTCTGCGTTTTCTACGAGAAGACCTCCAGGTCTTCTATGAGAAGACACAGAGGTCTTCTATGAGAAGACACAGAGGTTTTCTATGAGAAGACACAGAGGACTTCTATGAGAAGACACAGAGGACTTCTATGAGAAGACCTCCGGGACTTCTATGAGAAGACCTCCGGGTCTTCTATGAGGAGACCTCCGAGTCTTCTATGAGGAGACCTCCGAGTCTTCTATGAGAAAACCTCCGGGTCTTCCACGAGAAGACCTACGTATCTGCTAAGAGAAGACCTCTGGGTCTTCTATGAGAAGACTTTCTGATCTTCTTCTAAAAGAAGATCTCCGGGTCTTCTACGAGAAGACCTCCCGGGAAAACTCTGGGTCTTCTACCTCCGGGTGTACTGTGAGAAGACTTCTGGTCTTCTATGAGAAGGCCTCCGAGTCTTCTATGAGGAGACCTCCGAGTCTTCTATGAGAAAACCTACGGGTCTTCCAGGAGAAGACCTACGTATCAGCTAAGAGAAGACCTCTGGGTCTTCTATGGGAAGACCTCTGGGTCTTCTATGAGAAGACTTTCTGATCTTCTTCTAAAAGAAGATCTCCGGGTCTTCTACTTTGATATAGACCAACTTGTGCCAGTTAGGGACCAAGCTGTTGATATGGACCAGCTAGTGCCAGTTGGCGCCCAAGCTGTTGATATAGAATAGCTAGTGCCAGTTGGCGCCAGAGTTGTTGATATAGACTAGATGGTGTCAGTTGGTGCCCAAGCTGTTGATATAGACCAGCTGGTGCCAGTTGGGGCCCAAGCCCCAGCTAGTGCCAGTTGGCGCCCAAGCTGTTGATATAGACTTGCTGTTGACGTGAAAACTCTGGGTCTTCTACCTCCGGGTGTACTGTGAGGAGACATCCGGATCTTCTATGAGAAGACTTCTGGGTCTTCTATGAGAAGACCTTCTGGTCTTCTTCTAGAAGAAGGTCTTCTTCTATAAGAAGACCTTTTTTGGTTTTCTATGAGAAGACCTTCTGTTCTTCTTCTATAAGAAGACTTCTGTTCTTCTTCTATGAGAAGACCTTCTGTTCTTCTTCTATGAGAAGACCTTCTGGTCTTCTTCTATGAGAAGACCTCCTGTCTTCTATGAGAAGACCTTTTGTTTTTCTATGAGAAGACCTTCTCGTCTTCTATAAGGAGAACCTTCTGGCTTTCTATGCGAAGAACCTTCTGGTCTTCTATGAAAAGACCTTCTGGTCTTCTTCTATTAGAAGACCTTTTGGTCTTCTCTGAGAAAAACCTTCAGGTCTTTTCTGAGGAGACATTCTGATCCTCTATGAAAAGACCTGTTGGTTTTCTATAAGGAGACCTTCTGGTCTCCTATTAGAAGACCTGTATGTCTTCTATTCTTGTCTCCTATTAGAAGACCTTCTAGTTTTCTATTTAAAGACCTTCTGGTTGCTGCAAAGGAATTTTCCTCAATTATGTTACAATGGCCTTCATTATATCGAAATAAATTCCAAGCAGAGAACTTTACGCAATTTACGGTCTCGCACATTCCTAGCAACATATTTCATAACGCCCATGAAAGTATGAGCCTTATGGTTGTTGTTGTGTCGTCCCCATTGTTGACAAGTGGAGTCCTTTCATCATTAACATCTGTTTGTTCTACGTTTCCTCTACAACTCCAATGCCCTTTCCAGTATCCAAACCCCTCCAAGCGATCTTCCACAGTTAACCATGTTTTTATATATAGGTACGGTATATAAGTTAACGCTGTTTATATAATTGCCGTATGTGCGTCTTACCCTGTTGTTGTTATTGTTTTCAAATGAATTATATAAAACACCAAGAAGGATAAAGAGAGCGAAAAAAATCCTATTTTCCTCCATAAAGGATAATCATCCGGTGGTGTTCTATTATGATTATTGCGTTGTTTTGTAACACTTCAACGCCGACAGAAAGACACACGCACACCAACAGATATACAATTACATCTGTGCTGTTTTGTTTCCCTCCTCCCCCACTATCCCTTATCTCTGTTGACCATTTTTGGGGTGCGAGGCCATAAATAAATGCTACGCAATTTTTTGCCAAAGATCTAAAACCCCCCCTCTCTCTCTTTGTCTCCTCCCCCTCTACTTTTGTCTACATTTGCCGGTTAATATTTCTCTATTCCAATTTTTCGCCAGAAAAACAAATGCCGCATATGACCAAGAAATATATTTTGCGACTGCTCCTGAGCGACATCATCAGGAGTTTGGTCGTTGTTTTTACCGACAGCCGGCTTGGCTGTGTTGTCGCATCTCGTAATGACAGCTGCAACAACAACCAAAACACTCCATTTCTCCATCTCCTGATTTGCATTTTCCATATCCATATGCCGCCTTATATCTGGATATGTATGTCGTCCATTTCGTCCTAGTGATGTTATGACAAAAACAACAATAACAACATCAACACCAGTCTGTCCGTCCGTCCGTCTAATTTTCCAATCTCCAATGTTTTGGTATAATACCATGGTGGGTGGGTGGTTAATGGGTGAGATGCTCAACGGAGATACACAAATGTTTTGGACAAAACACACCCTATCTCTCGTACGCTCTCTTTGTCTGAAGAGAGCGGGTGAACTTTGCCAGATTGCTGGAAGAGACCAAGAAACAAATTTTTAGTCAAATCGATTTAAAATTCGACCAACGATAACTAATATCCTAAAAAATACATTTGTATGAGGGCTATACCGAAACATGGACCTATGTTGATAACACTGTGGGACAATATGCAAGCTTTTACATACGTATAGGAAAAATCCTCTAAATTATAATAGTAGAATTACGAATAGAAATTTACCCACAGTAGAGTTTTGTGAAGCATAATTTTGTAGAATATTTTGTCCTGCACGGATTTGTAATGCAGAATAGTCATGATATTTCGACTTACTGGTCATGCATATGTTCCTACCAAATGTTTATTGGGAATATATTATCGAGCCTTTCATTTCGCTTCCTAAACAGCAAGATATTCTCTTTCTTCTGGGTACCCTGTACATGGCCCACTCCTTGCTGAATACTTTCATTACCCCCACAGCCAAAACTCGAAATTGAATTTATGTCAGTTATAGCGGAAATATGCCTTATATGGCAGATGTAAACACTTGCCAAAGAGAAGAGCATCAAATTTTCTCTTCTCGCATCTAATATTTCCGGTGATTTGTCGGAAGTACTTCCTACTCATACCATTACCAATTCAGGGGAGTATTGTTGTTGAGATATTTACCGGTGGGTATTGTGGTACATGCGCATGACGTATGTACGAATCTCCCACAATCTCCCAAGAGAGATAATAGAAATTGTTATGATAATACGACGAGTTGCCAGATGTACGAAAAATATATGGGAGACAAAACAAGGTGTTCTATATATATAGAGGACCACTAAATAAGGTCGCATATGTAAAGAAGACATATCTATTTTTATAATGTATCATTATTATTTTCATACCCTCTATGGTTGAGGGCCCCATGCAGGGTATATTAAATTTGACATTCCGTTTACGACCGGAGAAAAAATTTTCGTTGGAGATCTTCAAAAATTTTGTATATTCTTGATCCGCGTAACATTTGAATTCGATTTAGCGATGTCCCTGTGACCGTCTGTTTAAATCACGATAGCGACCACGTTATTTAATCTAGAGCTTTGGCACAAAGGTTTATACATGGTTGTCCAAGTTCAACGGACCCATCTGGCAACGCCATAACTTTTGACAGAGATGTCACATCGCTTAATGACATACCGCGTTTGAAGCGTCAGTCCAAGCAGATTTTTACCATGCACAAATACACGCCACGCGAGCGCTCTGAAATAGTTGAAATTTACATTCATCAGAAGAAGTCAATTGTGAAAACTCAACGTGCTTTTAAAACATTAAAAAATGCGAGAAGTGCGCCTTCCAAGAACACCATTAAGCGTTTATATGAAAAATTTTCGACCGGTAAGGCTCTTTCTAATCCGAAGAGGCCATATAAAAGTCGACCAAGGCGATCGGCCGAGAATATCGCTGCCGTACGAGCCAGTGTTGTGAGGTCTCCAAGAACATCCCAAAAACGCCGTTCTCAGCAGTTGGGCATGGCTCGGTCCACTTTACAACGGATTATTCGCATTGATTTGCATTTGTTCCCGTACAAAATTTAATTGACGCAAAGAATGATGCCTACGGACAAGCCTCGTCGATTGGAATGGGGCCAAAGAGTCATGGGTCCGTCGAATATGGATAACCCTGTATAATATGCAGGCTGATTGGTATTGAAAATGGGCTTTATAGGTCCACGTTTCGGTATAGCCCCATACAACAGTACCTCTTGATTTTCGGTATTCCGCCACAATTTCCAACCAAACTAGCTGAAACTTGACAATTGAGGTTCCTGGTAGGTCTGTTCTCCTCCCGTAACAAATATTCTCTACAGGTCCACTAATTGTATAGCACCTATATAACGGTACCTCCCGATTTTCGGTATTTTGAAGGTTTCTGCCGAGATTTCTAACCAAATCAGATCAAACTTGGCAATTAGGGTTCTCGATAGAATTGTTCTCATCCTGCTAAAAATATTCGTTACAGGTCCACTAATTGGTATGGCCTCCATATAACGATCCATCGCGATTTTCGGTATTTTGAGGATTTCCGCCACAATTTCCAACCAAATTAGATGAACCTTGATAAATGGGGTAGGTCTCGGTAGAATTGTTCTCATCCTGCAAAAAATATTCGTTACAGGTCCACTAATTGGTATGGACCCATATAACGATACCTCCCGGTTTTCGGCATTTTGAAGGTTTCTTCCACATTTTCCAACCAAATGAACTGAAACTTGGTCATTGGGGTTTTTGTTAGGTCTGTTCTCTCTTTGCAAAAAATATTCGCTACAGGTCCACTAATTGGTATGGCCCCATATAAGGGTACCTCCAGATTTTTAGTATTTTAAAGGTTTCTACCACAACTTCCAACCAAATTAGATGAAACTTGGCAATTAGGGTTATCGGTAGCTCTGTTCTCTCCTTGAAAAAAAAATGTTCGTTGTAGGTCTACTAATTGTTATAGCTTCCATATAACGGTACCTTCCGATTTTCGGTATTTTGAAGGTATCTTCCACAATTTCCAACTAAATTAGCAGAAACTTGACAATTGAGGTTCTTATTAGGACTGTTCTCTAGCTGTAAAAAAATCGCCACTGGTCCATTAATTGGCATGACCCCTTATAAGATATAGAGTTGGTAGAAATATTGAGTTATGCGGAATTTAAAAAATCGTTCTCTTTATTTCACTTTTTAAAAGCGTATAATTATTCAAAATTTTTACCCTTTGTGGGGGAGGTATTAGAAGGAGTGATCCCACCACCGCTACAACTAGACTCCAAGTGTTCTACTTTCAGCCTTTTGTTTTTAAAAATCTTGAACCCTATGTGAGGTACCAGAAGGACGGATTCAATCTCTACCATCTTAATAGCAGATCTTGTGTTGATAGAAATATTTAGATGTGTCAAGTCAAAATGGAGTCGGATGTGAATTTTGCGTTTTACGAGCTTCATGGATATTCAAAATTTTGAAAATTGTGGGAGAGGTACCAGAAGGAATGAGCCGATACATCCCACATCACACTTCACATCAGATCTTGTGTCAGTAGAAATAATGGGATGTGTGAAATATGAAAAGAACCGGGTGCTTATTTCGGATTTTTTTTTTTGGTTATTCAAAACTTTCTCCCTTTGTGGGGGAGGTACCATAAGGAATGATCCGATTTTTACCATTCTTATAACAGATCTCGTGTTGACAGAAATATTGAGATGTGTCAAATCGGATGCCAATATCGCGTTTGATGAGCTTCATGGATATTCAAAATGTTGACCTTTCGTGGGGGAGGTACCAGAAGGAGTGGCCCGATGCATCTTATATTCACACCAGTCCTGTGGTTAATAAAAATAGTTTTATAGGTGTAATTTGAAGAGTATCGGTCCGTTATTTCACATTTTATTACAGTTATATTTATTCAAAATTTTATGTCCGTCAAGATAAATTTAAATTTAACTAGCAAAGACACAAACCAAGGTGATTTTTTCTCCGGTTTGCAAAGGGTTAATAAAGAGAGAGAGAGAGAGAGAGAGAGAGAGAGAGGGAGGTATAGAGAGAGTGAGTAGTAAACCAGAGAAAAATTAAAGGTAAATTAAATTATATTAGCTTTCATCAAATTTCATAATTTTCCGTAAAATTTCAAATTTAAAATGAAATCGCTAAATAAAAACTTAATTAAAATTTACGTTGAAAAACTTTGAAACCCTTAACTCTACATTTAAACCGAAAATAAAAGGAGTACTTATAGTCAAAACAATTTCAGACTTAGGAATTTTTTGAATATTCTGAAGAACTATCGCTCAATTTTAGGGAAGTTGCAGATAAAAGGGTCCACAGAACAGAAACTAAAAATGAAGCAGTGTTGAGGCTAGACACAAATGAAAGGTTTCGAGTAGTACTTTTCGAATATATGGACCTTATAGTCAAAAAAAAAAAAAAAAAATCTGATCTAGGAATTTTTTGAATTTTCTGAAGAACTATCGCTCAATTTTAGGGAAATTTCAGATAAAAGGGTCCACAGAACAGAAACTAAAAATGAAGCGGTATCGAGGCTGACCGTACTTGATGGAATTTACCATTACTGTTCATTTTCGCACCAGACGTAGCACTGATGGATTTGCAAAGCTGGAGCAAACTCGGATCATCCTTTCTCTTTATGTGCAGTAAAATATTTTTTGAAAATTTCGACCCTTTGTGGGTGAGGTACCAGAAGGAGTGGACCGCTGTTGCCCATTTCCGAACTCGATCTAAGTTTGATTATAATATTACGATGCACTAAGTTTGGACCAAATGGGATACTCTCTTCGAGAGTTATCGTGCGCACCAGCCAGAGAGACAGACGGACGAACGGACATCGCTAGATCGACTCAAAATGTCCTGGAACGGATTTGCTTCAAAGAGACCAGAGTCTAAAACCGCTATTTCGATGTGGCACGTTTTGGCCGTATGATATATACCCTCTCTACTTATGTGGCTGAGGGTATAAAAAAGAGTAAATAATTTCAAATAGGAAATATTTTTTTTGGCAAATTTGAAATCAATACTTTCTCGATTTTAAGAGTTATAGGCAAAAAACACATAAAAAAAGAATTATAGTCCAAACTGACAATGTTTGGTTGCCAAAAATATAATAGACAAAAAATGGCCTTTCTGATATTTTCCGTAAAAAAAACTTCAGCAGAGATGACCGACCAAATTTTTATTTTTTTTTTTGATCGGAATTGTAACAATGCGAATGTAAATATTACTCTCCACAGAAGGTTAATATTTTTGCATCACAAGAAAATTGAGTTTTTCTCTCTCTCTGTTCTCAGTCACAGCCTCACAACAACAAGGCTGCCTGGCAGGCAGGACATATTTGGCAATTTTTGTGACTGGAAAGAAAAAATCTCTACACCTGTGACAACACGAAGACACAGACACACACACACACACGCTCCCAGACGATGTGGAATACTCTTGCACCAAACGATGGAAATATGGGGCGTTATGGGGGTTAGAAATCAACCACCCTGAAATCAACATCTAACACACAAACAATTTTTTTTTCTCAATGTAGAAGAAGGATGTGTTGGGTTGGCTGCTATGAAAAATGAATGGAAGGTTGGTTGGATGGATGGATGGTGGGTTGGTTGGTTGGTTAGGTTGGGTTGGTGGTAGTCATAGGAAACGAAGCGACGAAAGGCATTTATGAAAAAATACGAGGACAACATTTATTAACGAAGTAGAAGTTCAGTAACCGCCACCAAATTGTATGGAATTCAGTATTACGGTTGCTGTGGAAAACGTTGTTGGCATTGCAGGAAAAGCGGCTTTCTTTTCGCACGAGAATACGGAGAGAATACATTTTCTGAAAAAAAAAATAAACACATTTTCAATGCAGTGGAAATTTGTGTTGTAAAAATAAAAAAAGAGAAAATTTATTAAAAATTTAAAGCTTGGAAAAATTTCAAGAAAAATATTGAAAAAAAAGAAAATTTGGTAAATTTGTCCTACCGGTATCCTCAAATAACAGCCGGTTTGAAAATACATATCTTTGTTGTTGCTGGCCCTATATGTGTCGGTGTGTGCATGTGTGTGTGACAGTGTTTGTCTGTGTGTGTCCACGATTTAATAGTCCAGCAGGACTTTCATAACAACAACCACAATAAAAACAACTGGAAAATCCATCCCTTATCCTTAGACGAAACCCCATTTGCGAAGTTTTAGTCTTCGTCGGTCCTGTTACTTTTTTGAGAAAAGTTAAACAAAACAAAATTTTGAAAATTATTTAAAGAAAATTACAAAAAAAAAAAATCTGGAAATTTATGAAATACAGAAAAAGGTATTAAAAAAAGTTTTGAAAAATAAATAAAAAAATATTTCAATAAAAAAAACATAGCGACAAAAAGTTCCTTAACAGCTCCACCCATTTCCGTAGAAAACAACAACAAAACAACAAAGAAAAAGTTCCGTGAAAAATAGAAAAAAAATTGAGGGCAATAATTTAAAAAAAATATTGCTTTGGCAATACTGAGATCTATTCATTTTCGAATATTTTTTTCGAAAAAATTAAATTTTTTAAAATAAAAAATTCAATCAAAACAAACTTCGTCTAGTCACCAAAGAAAAAAAATCGTTTCGCCTGTCTCTCGTTCACCCGGCCGGTCATTTGAAATCGTTTGCGTCTGGCAACTCTGTGACAAGATAGACGCCGCGCCGCGTATCCTTCACATATGAGTATTTCTGTGTGTGTCCACTTTGTTTGTGTAGTGGTGTATAATTGCTTTTGAAGTACCTCTAAATTATTCTGACAGTGCTCCGCTTTACCTCTTCTTCGTGTTCTTCTGAATTTATGCTGCTGCTGTTGTTTTTTTTTTTGTGTTCCACACCTATACTGTTGACCTCCCTCCTACCTTACCCCCCACATGCTGTTTGGGGAAAAAGGAATTATACATTTGAACTAAATTAAAGGATAACTACCAACAACAACACCAAGAGTAACACCAACAACTACATTTCCATTAACTATCCTCTGGAAGTTACAGCACACTTTTAAAAAGGGACAACAACAACAACGACACTTACGCTTGAGTGGATCTTTTGAGGCAACAAGCCATTAAACGGGGGCGGATTATAACACTTTGTTCCACATTAAGGTAAGTTGAACAATTAGTGACTTTAATTTGTTTGGCTAAGGAGATATTGTTGTCCTCAGCAGTCCTCGGAGAAAAAACTCTGAAAGTCTTAGAGTCTTAGTCCTTATATACCTTCTCATAGAAGGACTTTAAGGTCTTCTACGAAGAACTTTTGAGATCTTCTTCTATACGAAGAAGAAGCCCAAGAAGGCCTTCTTCTTCTTCTATACGAATAAAAAGCCCAAGGAGGCCTTCTTCTTCTTCTATACGAAGAAGAAGAAGCCCAAGGAGGCCTTCTTTGTCTTCTATACGAAGAAGAAGAAGCCCAAGGAGGCCTTCTTTGTCTTCTATACGAAGAAGAAGAAGCCCAAGGAGGCCTTCTTTGTCTTCTATACGAAGAAGAAGAAGCCCAAGGAGGCCTTCTTCTTCTATACGAAGAAGAAGAAGCCCAAGGAGGCCTTCTTCTTCTATACGAAGAAGAAGAAGCCCAAGGAGGCCTTCTTCTTCTATACGAAGAAGAAGAAGCCCAAGGAGGCCTTCTTCTTCTATACGAAGAAGAAGAAGCCCAAGGAGGCCTTCTTCTTCTATACGAAGAAGAAGAAGCCCAAGGAGGCCTTCTTCTCCTATACGAAGAAGAAGCCCGAAGAGGCCTTCTTCTCCTATACGAAGAAGAAGCCCGAAGAGGCCTTCTTCTCCTATACGAAGAAGAAGCCCGAAGAGGCCTTCTTCTCCTATACGAAGAAGAAGCCCGAAGAGGCCTTCTTCTCCTATACGAAGAAGAAGCCCGAAGAGGCCTTCTTCTCCTATACGAAGAAGAAGCCCGAAGAGGCCTTCTTCTCCTATACGAAGAAGAAGCCCGAAGAGGCCTTCTTCTCCTATACGAAGAAGAAGCCCGAAGAGGCCTTCTTCTCCTATACGAAGAAGAAGCCCGAAGAGGCCTTCTTCTCCTACACGAAGAAGAAGTCCAAAGAGGCCTACTTCTTCTTCTATACGAAGAAGAAGTCCAAAGAGGTCTTCTTCTTCTTCTATACGAAGAAGAAGCCCAAGGAGGCCTTCTTCTTCTTCTATACGAAGAAGAAGCCCAAGGAGGCCTTCTTCTTCTTCTATACGAAGAAGAAGCCCAAGGAGGCCTTCTTCTTCTTCTATACGAAGAAGAAGCCCAAGGAGGCCTTCTTCTTCTATACGAAGAAGAAGCCCAAGGAGGCCTTCTTCTTCTTCTATACGAAGAAGAAGCCCAAGGAGGCCTTCTTCTTCTTCTATACGAAGAAGAAGCCCAAGGAGGCCTTCTTCTTCTATACGAAGAAGAAGCCCAAGGAGGCCTTCTTCTTCTTCTATACGAAGAAGAAGCCCAAGGAGGCCTTCTTCTTCTTCTATACGAAGAAGAAGCCCAAGGAGGCCTTCTTCTTCTTCTATACGAAGAAGAAGCCCAAGGAGGCCTTCTTCTTCTTCTATACGAAGAAGAAGCCCAAGGAGGCCTTCTTCTTCTTCTATACGAAGAAGAAGCCCAAGGAGGCCTTCTTCTTCTTCTATACGAAGAAGAAGCCCAAGGAGGCCTTCTTCTTCTATACGAAGAAGAAGCCCAAGGAGGCCTTCTTCTTCTTCTTCTATACGAAGAAGAAGCCCAAAGAGGCCTTATTCTATGCGAAGAAGCCCAAAGGAGGCCTTCTTCTTCTATACGAAGAACAAGCCCAGCGAGGCCTTCTTCTGTATGAAGAATAAGAAGGAGCCCTTCACCTGCCTTCTTCTTCTATACGGAGAGGGAGCCCTTCACCTGCATTCTTCTTCTATACGAAGAAGAAGCCCTTCACTTGTCTTCTTCTTCTTCTTCTTCTTCTATACGAAGAAGGAGCCCTTCACCTGCCTTCTTCTTCTATACGAAGAAGGAGCCCTTCACCTGCCTTCTTCTTCTATACGAAGAAGGAGCCCTTCACCTGCCTTCTTCTTCTATACGAAGAAGGAGCCCTTCACCTGCCTTCTTCTTCTATACGAAGAAGGAGCCCTTCACCTGCCTTCTTCTTCTATACGAAGAAGGAGCCCTTCCCCTGCCTTCTTCTTCTATACGAAGAAGGAGCCCTTCACCTGCCTTCTTCTTCTATACGAAGAAGGAGCCCTTCACCTGCCTTCTTCTTCTATACGAAGAAGGAGCCCTTCACCTGCCTTCTTCTTCTATACGAAGAAGGAGCCCTTCACCTGCCTTCTTCTTCTATACGAAGAAGGAGCCCTTCACCTGCCTTCTTCTTCTATACGAAGAAGGAGCCCTTCACCTGCCTTCTTCTTCTATACGAAGAAGGAGCCCTTCACCTGCCTTCTTCTTCTATACGAAGAAGGAGCCCAAAGAGGCCTTCTTCTTCTTCTATACGAAGAAGAAGCCCTAAGAGGCCTTCTTCTTCTTCTATACGAAGAAGAAGCCCAAAGAGGCCTTCTTCTTCTTCTATACGAAGAAGAAGCCCAAAGAGGCCTTCTTCTTCTTCTATACGAAGAAGAAGCCCAAAGAGGCCTTCTTCTTCTTCTATACGAAGAAGAAGCCCAAAGAGGCCTTCTTCTTCTTCTATACGAAGAAGAAGCCCAAAGAGGCCTTCTTCTTCTTCTATACGAAGAAGAAGCCCAAAGAGGCCTTCTTCTTCTTCTATACGAAGAAGAAGCCCAAAGAGGCCTTCTTCTTCTTCTTCTTCTATACGAAGAAGAAGCCCAAAGAGGCCTTCTTCTTCTTCTATACGAAGAAGAAGCCCAAAGAGGCCTTCTTCTTCTTCTATACGAAGAAGAAGCCCAAAGAGGCCTTCTTCTTCTTCTATACGAAGAAGAAGCCCAAAGAGGCCTTCTTCTTCTTCTATACGAAGAAGAAGCCCAAAGAGGCCTTCTTCTTCTTCTATACGAAGAAGAAGCCCAAAGAGGCCTTCTTCTTCTTCTATACGAAGAAGAAGCCCAAAGAGGCCTTCTTCTTCTTCTATGCGAAAAAGAAGCCCTTCGACGACCTTCTTTTTCTTCTATACGAAGAAGAAGCCCTTCGACGACCTTCTTCTTCTTCTATACGAAGAAGGGCTTCTATTAGAAGCCCTTTCCTACGGTCTCCTTCAAGGTCTTGCTTATGCTGTGCCTTAGGGCCGTAAGTCATTTAATGCCTCTATTCCGTTAAATTCCCAAAAAATCTAACATTTTTTAAATATTCCGATTTTTTCCATTTGCCATATTTGAATCCTTTACGTCTCTTGAAATTCTCTGCTATCACATATATTGATCTCTTCCGGTTACCAGTGATTCTCCAACATCTACCTACTCCTCCTACCCTCTCCCTATTTTGCTTCAATTACTATTGTTTCGTCTATTTTCCATATCCTGACATTTTCTCACTGTTGTTTTGTGTCGCTGTGACTGTGGTTTCCTGATTCCCTGGAATATCCCTTTGATTCGATGATATTCAGCCAGCGAATGGAGTTGTTGCCTACTTCGTTTGGTGGAGGAGATGAATGGATGTTTGTTTGGATTCCCATCATCCCGTTCCATGTACAACTGTGGCATGTCTTCCGGAACTGTTGGAGGGTGTACAATAGACCCTCCCATTGGGGAGAGAGAGTAGAGGCCCTTGTGTGCCCATATGTGTGTGTGTGGTGGATGTAGGCCCTCAACGACGCCTATATTTATTTCCTTTTATTGTTTTCAATTCCATTTAGAGGACTGTTGTTGTGCAGCCTGGTGGCTATTGTTCTGCCATGGAAAAGTGAAGAGAAACAACAAAACAATTGGGAGTACCATCAGGAACAATAAAATAAGGTTTTTTTTGTTTGTTTTTATCCCAGTCTGGAGTTATTTATGGCTTTGGAGATTTGTAATTTGTCTGGAGAAATAAAATAAAATAAATGGATATGGACAGCCACATGCATTGGAATGCATTCAGACATAGTGACCTGGCTTTGAAGAGGATTATATCATCATGTGTGTGGAGTTATTAGAGGAGGGATATTTAACTAGGGGACTTTGTAGGTTTTATACAGGGTGAGATAAAAAAACTGCAACGCCATAATTTTTACATTTTTTTTTCATTTTATTGAATGCAAGCAAAAAATGTCGGAAATAGCATCAAATTTTAGAATAAGTTTAGATTTGTTCGAATTGGTCATCTTTGGCACGAATTATGGCCTTCAAACGGCCAATGAAACCGTCACACGTTGCTCGAATGTTTCTCTGCGGTATTTTGGCCCATTCCCAGCTAAGCGCTTGCTTGACGTGATCGACAATTTGGTATTTTTAGTACCAACCTTGCTTTACAAAATACTCCAGACAAAATAGTCCAACGGATTGGTATCCGGAGATTTTGGTGGCATTTGAGCGTTGGAAATGAAGCGAGGAACCTCATTTTGTAACCATTCATGGGTGGCGTGGCTTCTGATAAATTTTCTCACCAAATCAACTGAAACCTAACAATTCAAGTTCAATTTAACGTTGGACTTAACGATTCAAGTCCAATAATCGGTATAGCCCCCATATAAGGTACCTCCAGATTTTCGGTATTTTAAAGACTTCTGCCATAACTTTCAACTAATTCAGCTGAAACTTCACATTTGGGGTTAATTGGTGTAGTCTCCATATAACGATAACTCCCGATTTCAGTATTATGAAGGTTTCAGACACAACTTCCAACAAAATTAGCTGAAACTTGATAATTGGGGTTCTTGGAAGGTCTGTTTTCTCTCTGCAAAAATATATAACGGCCACTAACTGCCATAGCCCCCATAGGCCTCCGGCCACTAATTGCCATAGCCCCAAATTGCCGGTAACTCCCAATTTTTGGTATTAGAGAAGAGGTTTACAGATGCCAACCTTGCTTTCCAAAATACTCCAGACATAATACCCCAATGGATTGGTATCCGGAGATTTTGGTGGCCATTGTGCCCTGGAAATGAAGCGAGGAACCTCATTTTGTAACCATTCTTGGGTGGCGCGTGCTGAGTGGGATGGTGCTATTTGCGTGCCCAAGGCTTTAATACACCCTCCAGAATATTTTCGCCATAATATTTGGCATTTATTCGGATGCCACGGTCGATTAATACGAGCGGAGAGCGACCATCGGCTGTTATGGCGGCCCACACCATCACCATAGCCGGCGCTTGAGTTTTGGTGGTCAACCGAGGGTGCACATTTTCCGCTGACCTCTTTGGCAAGTAAACACGATCATTTTGTTTGTTTACAAACTGCTGGACAACGAATGTTTTCTCATCGGAGAAAATCAACTTCCGCAGTTCGGCCAAGCGATGCAACTCTTTAGCCCTTTTGGGTCTATTTTCTTTCTGTTGTGGTGTAAGTTTTTGCACTTTTTGTAATTTCAATGGCTTTACCCCGAGTTCATTTTTCAATATTTGCCGAATGAAATGTTGCGATATGTTGAGCTCTTGAGCCATTTTTCGGCCACTGCGACGCGGGTTTCGATAAAGTGGCTTCTAAACTTTTCGAGCCTTTTCTGCTGATGTTGCTGTTTTCTTTCGTCCACTTCCTTGACGTCGGGCTACGCTACCGGTATCACGGCAACGAGCGATGGTACGAGACACAAAAGATTTGCTCACATTTAAATGCTGGAGTGCCCTAACGATAGCCACTTGTGGTTCTCCAGTCAAATATAAAGAAATTACACTATCACGCTTGAATTCCATCACAAATAACATTTTTTCTGCAAAATTCTCACCAAAATGCTTATGTACGCTTGTAAACAATATAATGAGCTGTCACTGGAATAATTTTAACAGCTGTCGGACAAGTGGCTTAGAAATGACAGCAGTCTGAAGTTGGTTACACTTTTTTCATCTTACCCTGTATGTGTGTGAGTAAGAAGACTCCAAGGAACGAGCTTCCAAAGGGTCAGTTCGAAGTGAAATACATCTTCGCCGTAGCCATATTCTGTTTTATATGGTTACGGTTATGGCTCGTCATCTTCGCCATAACCATATCCATAACATTCATATTGAAATCAACGGTAACGGCTATGACATTATGGAATGTCAAAAGTAATCAATTACATTTTACCCCATAAGATTGGTTTGAACAACTGTTTTATATGGTTACGGTTATGGCACGTCATATTCGCCGTAGCCATATCCATAACATTAACCGCTCACATACATAGAAAAATGGCAAAGAAATAAAAATGTCGTTGTTTGGTTGCGGTTACGGCAGAAAACCAAAATTCCATTGGAATTTACGGTAACGGCTACGGCTATGGCATTATGGTATGTCAATAACTAATCAATTAAATTATATCCCATATGATTGGTTTGAACAGCTGTTTTGTATGGTTACGGTTATGGCACGTCCTCTTTGCCGTAGCCATATCCATAACATTGGTACTGGTATCTACGGCTACGGCTACGGCAATATGCTATGTCAGAAACAATCAATTATTTTTTAACCCGTAAGATTGGTTTGAACCGCTATTTTGTATGGTTACGGTTATGGCACGTCCTCTTCGCCGTAGCCATATCCATAACTTACGGCAGAAAATCAAAATTCTATTGGCATCTACGATACCGGCTACGGCTATAACATTGTGGTATGTCAAAAATAATCAATACCTCTTAAGATTGGTTTGAACAGCTGTTTTATATGGTTACGGTTATGGCACATCTAATTGAGCCTTAAATACAAGGTTGGGGCGAAGTCCTTTAAGTTTTCCATGACGTCTTAATGAGGTCTTATGCTATGGATTTTTAGAACTTTTTTATGAATTATACTGTAGAAATAATTTCGGGATGCTTCTTGTCCACCATTTCTGCCCTTCTTATCCCCTCGCTCCTCCTCCTCCTATTCCATTGCTCATTTAAGACCACAATTCTAATGTCCTATTCACTGGCATCAGTTGAGCATGTCCCAAAACAGAAATGCATGAAAGAACTCCTTTCAAATATTTTGTTCCAAAACGGCACGGGAGTTCATTGAACCAAAGAAGCAAAAAAAGAAATCCGCATCAGAGCATTTGATTGATTTCATTTGAAAATATTCACGCACTCCCTGGCACAATTCATTCATTTGCCATTTCAACCCTAATCAGGCAATCAAATTTGGGTCTTTCTCCCTCAGCCAACATGGATCGTTTGGCTGGCTGAAAGGGAAATATGGAGGAAAGAAAGAAAGACCCGCTCGTGTGGAAGGCAAGTGGATGATTTATTATTGTTCCACTTTTTCTCAAAGCCGCGCAGCATTTGGTGACATCCAACAAATCACTTCAGTTGGATTCCAAAAAGGGATTTTTTTTGTAAATTTGGAATCTTTCCAGCTTTCTCTAATGAGGGTGTGAAATTCCACACATTAAGGGTGCGGATTAGGCATTTCCTTATGCGTGCGTTTGCGCTAGAACAGCTGCTGGGATAATAAATGCGAATGTTTGCAATGAAATTGGGTGGGATATTCCTTGGGTCAATCATTTTTTGGGATTATCCGAATGTTTTTTATGACTCTTTGAATTTATTTTTATTTTGTGTGTCCACAAGACACCTCTTTTCTGCTTTTAAGGGGTTTGTAAACTGTAATTCCTTTTGCAATGACCTCGGAGACCCCAAAAAGTATATGTTAGAGCTTAAGATAGTATTATTTAAGAGCTTTGAAATTTGGCCCAAAGGTTTATATTATATGCAAGCTAGTTGGTATTGAAAATGGGCTATATGGGTCCACATTGAGGTATACCCTCATATAACGATATCTTCCGATTTTCAGTATTTTACAGGTTTCTGACACAATTTCCAACCAAATTAGATTAAACTTGATAATTGGGCTTCTAGGTCAGTTCTCTCCTTCCCAAAAATATTCGCTACAGGTCCACAAATTGCTATTGCCTCCATATAAGGGTACCTCCAGATGTTCGCTATTTGGAAGGTTTCAGACATCAAATTAGCTTGCCAATTGGGGTTCTTGGTAGATCAGTTCTCTCCTTACCAAAAATATTCGCTACAGGTCCACAAATTGCTATTGCCTCCATATAATGGTACCTTCAGATTTTCGGTATTTTGTAGGTTTCTGCCACAACATCGTATCCAATTAGATAAAACTTGGCAATTGATGTTCTCGGTAGGTCTGCAATCTTCTTGCAAACAATGTTCGTTTCGGGTCCACTAATTGGTATAGCCCCCCATAAAAGAGTACCTGCAGATTTTCGGTATTTTAAAGATTTCTGCCATAATTTTCAAACAATTCAGCTGAAACTTCACAATTGGGGTTCTCGGTAGGTCGGTTCTGTCCCTGGAAAAACATTCACTACATGTTCCCTAATTGGTATAGTCTCCATATAACGATAACTCCCGATTTTCGGTATTTTGAAGGTTTCAGACACAGTTTCCAACAAAATTAGCTGAAACTTGACAATTGGGGTTCTAGGAAGGTCTGTTTTCTCTCTGCAATAAATATTCGTTAAACGGCCACTAACTGCCATAGCCCCCGGCCACTAATTGCCATAGCCCCAAATTGCCGGTAACTCCCGATTTTCGGTAAGAGAGAAGAGGTTCACAGATGCAGGGTGAGATAAAAAAAACTGCATTTGTCACCTTTGGCACGAATTATGGCCTTCAAACGGCCAATGAAACGTCAAACGTTGCCCGAAGGTTGCTCTGCGGTATTTTGGCCCATTCCCGGCATGAGGTGATCGACACTTTGGTATTTTGTAGTGCCAACCCTGCTTTCCAAAATACTCCAGACACAATATCCCAATGGATTGGTATCCGGGGATTTCGGTGACCATTGTGTGCTGGAAATGAAGCGATGAACCTCATTTTGTAACCATTCTTGTGTGGCGCGTGCTGAGTCCTGTTGAAATGTCCAAGGTCTGCGGCCAAAATGTGTGCGTGCCCAAGGCTTTAATACATCCTCCAGAATATTTTCGCGATAATATTCAGGATTTATTCTGATGCCACGGTGGATTAATACGAGCGGAGATCGATCATCGGCTGTTATGGCGGCCCACACCATCACCATGGCCGGCGCTTGAGTTCTAGTGGCCAACCGAAGGTGCACATTTTGAGACATCGAATGTTTTCACATCGGAAAAAACCAGATTCGGCAGTTCACCACTTTCGGCCAAGCGAAGCAACTCTTTAGCTCTTTTGAGTCTATTTTTTTCCGTTGCGGTGTGAGTTCTTGCCCATTTTGGAATTTCAATGGCTTTACACCGAGCTCATTTTTCAATATTTGCCGAATGGAATACTGCGATATGTTCAGCTCACGAGCCATTTTTCGACCCCTGCGACGCGGGTTTCAAGTTGCTTCTTTACTTTTAGAACGATAGAACGGAACTCGAATGGAGACATGTCAAGTTGAGAATACAAAATACCTTTACTTTTCGAAATACACAAACAGCTGTTTGACCGCCTTTAAAAATGACATCCTTAATGGGAAACCACATACATATGTTCCCTGCATCCCAGAAGAACCTCTATCAGCCTGAATTGTCGCCTTCCTCCTTGTTCAACATAATTGCCTTAATATGTCGTTTAATAGTTCCTTAAAACCCGTCAAAGGTATTTGCTCGACTCGTACTCCATTCGCGTGTCATAGACTTTGGAATTTTTGTCCTTGCTGCCAGCAGGCTCCAAAAACTGAGCTGAGCTGAGGAGTTGCAGCATAATTTTGCCTCGCCATCTTCTCGTCGTCGTTGCATTATCTCGATAATTGGATTTACAGCTGTTGTTACATCATCATCACAGTTTTGTGTGTGGTTTCTATTGTCTCTCTCCCTTCCCCCCCCCCCTCTCTCTCTCTCTCTCTCTGTCTTTTTAGTTGGCTTCTGTCTGTCAGGCAACGTTGTTGTGTGGCGGAGTCTTTGTTACAGCCA
Source organism: Musca domestica (assembly GCF_030504385.1). NCBI lineage: Eukaryota > Metazoa > Arthropoda > Insecta > Diptera > Muscidae > Musca > Musca domestica. Next base: position 7,444,846 of record NW_026712299.1, on the reverse strand, counting down.
TCATTGTCCTCATCCAGCCATGTCGACTATTTTATACTCTGTCCTCCGTCTCCTTCGCCTGTTCATCTCATAAAGATTTTGATTAATGTTCTTTTAATCAGTTACAGATGTTTTGACATCATGTTGCGACTGTATTGTTTTTGTTGTTGTTGCTGTTGTCGATTTCGTTATCGTTGTCTGTGGCTGTCATGCTTGTGGTTGCTTTTATTCCTTCACAATTATCCTGTTTTCTGTTCAATTAACTGGAAATTAGAAATATATCCTTGCAAAGAAAAGGATATGTATGCATGTCCAGACATTGCAATTTTATAAATATGAATGTAAGGATAGAAAGGGAGAACCGAAAAAGACATATCTGCCTCTTATAAAAAAAACCCGTATTTTACACATCTTCTAAACCAGGCTCTTAACGGTCTTCTACAAATAGCTCCATCGGACTTTTCAATGCTCCCAAAAATATTGAAACAATCCACCATCTCTCCTTCCAAAAATATATAAGAAGACTTAAGGACCTCCAACAGCCTTGCAGGACATTTTACTCTCGGCCTTTTTTCTAGACGAACACCTTCTTTTGCCGACTTTAACCGGCTTTCTTGGATAAGTTCTAACCGGCCTTCTTGAAGAAGTCTTAACCGACTTTCTTTAAGGAGCTCAGAAGGAATGGTCCGATCGCTTCTATATTCGAATTGAAACCGATATAACCCATCTTCACACCAGATCTTGTGTTAATAAAGGCATTGGGATGTGTGAAATTTGAATAGAATCGGATGCTAACTTCGTCCTAACCGGCCTTCTGTAAGAACACCTTAATGGCCCCCTGTAAGAAGCCCTCACCGACTTACTTGAAGAAGTGCTAACCAGCCTTTTTTAAGAAGTCCTAATCAGTATTCTTTAAGATGTCCTAACCGGCATTCTTTAAAAGGTTCTAACCGGCCTTCTTTAAAAGGTCCTAACCGACCTTCTTTAAGAAGACCTAACCGTCCTTCTTTAAGAAGACCCAACCGTCCTTCTTTTAGAAGTCCTAGCCGGCCTTCTTTCAGAAGTCCTCAACGGCCTTGTTCAAGAAGTTCTCAACGGCTCTCTGTAAGATGTTCTCAACGGGCTTTAAAAAGTCCAAGCCGGCCTTCTTAAGAAGTCTCAACCGGCTTTCTTTAAGAAGTCTCAACCGGCCTTCTTTAAGAAGTCTCAACCGGCCTTCTTTAAGAAGTCTCAACCGGCCTTCTTTAAGAAGTCTCAACCGGCCTTCTTTAAGAAGTCTCAACCGGCCTTCTTTAGGAAGTCTCAACCGGCCTTCTTGAAGTCCTTACTGGCCTTTCTTAAGAAGTCCTTACCGGCCTCCTTTAAGAAGTCTTTACCGGCCTACTTTAGGAAGTCCTTACCGGCCTTCCTTAAGAAGTCCTTACTGGCTTTCCTCAAGTAGTCCTTACCGGCCTTCTTTAAGTCCTTACTGGCCTTTAATAAGTCCTTACTGAAGTCCTAAGCGGCCTTATTTAAGAAGTCCTTACCGGTCTTCTTTGATAAGGTCTTACCGGTCTTTTTTAAGAAGTCCTTCCTTACCGTCTTCTTTTGAGAAGTCCTAACCGGCCATCTTTAAGGAATCCTAACCGGCCTTCTTTAAGAAGTCCTTACCGGCATTCTATAAGAAGTCCTAACCGGCCTTCTTGAAGAAGTCCTAACTGGTCTTCTTTAAGAAGTCCTAACCGGCCTTCTTGAAGAAGTCCTAACCGGCCTTCCTGAAGAAGTCCTTACCGGCCTTCTTGAAGAAGTCCTTACCGGCCTTCCTTAAGAAGTCCTTACTGGCTTTCCTCAAGTAGTCCTTACCGGCCTTCTTTAAGAAGTCCTTACTGGCCTTCTTTAATAAGTTCTTACTGAAGTCCTAAGCGGCCTTATTTAAGAAGTCCTTTCCGGCCTTATTTAAGAAGTCCTCCATGGTCTTCCTTAAAAAGTCCTCAACGGCCTTCTTTAAGAAGTCCTAATCTGGGTTCTTTAAAAAGTCCTCTACGACCTTCCTTACCGAACTTCCATTAAGAAGACCCTACATACCTTCTATTAAGAAGTCCTTAACGGCCTTATTTAAGAATATCTTACCGGCCTTTTTTAGGAAGTCCTTACCGGCCTTCTTTAAAAAGTATTCTACAGCCTTCTTTAAGAGGTCCTCATCGACCTTCTTTAAAAAGTCCTAACCGGCCTTCTATAAGAAGTCCTAACCGGCCGTCTATAAGAAGTCCTAACCGGCCTACTTTACGAAGTCCTTGCCTGCCTCCATTAAGATGTTCTTGCCGTCCTTCTTAAAATAAGTCCTTGCCGTCCTTTTTTAAGAAGTCCTAACCGACCTTTTTATTACGTCCTTACCGGCCTTCTTTAAGAAGTCCTTACAGGTCGGAAGTCCTAACTGGCAAATTCTCTTACCAATTCATTATGGACTCCGTACAAAGTAATTGCCCCCCTCTCTCCCTCTATGTGGAAGAAACTAGAATCACAAAACTTCTTGGAATTTTGCTTCAGAACAATTTCAAACTTGTTGAAATAATTTGCCATTAACACTAAATCAAATTAACAAAACACATTTTCTTTTTTATCATTTCGTTACTGACCCCATTCTCTCCCCCCTGGTCTTCCATTCCCCCCAGTCTTCTGTTCGACCCAAGCAGTATTCATTTTATGATGTGAGCTATTCCTTTACTTTTTTATAAGCTGCTTAATTGTAAATGATGATTATTGAGCAAACACTGGATGGAATCGGATTTCAACACAGTTCCTGCCAACTCCTTCGTCTTTGTTCCGCATCAGAAGGTAATAACTTCATTCACTCAATGATTGCCTGGCTGGTTGGTACGACGTGTTGGCGTTTTTTTGCATGCTTCTCGCTAACTGATACTGCAACTTGTTTCTTGCTACTTAAGTGCAAGCGAAAACAACAGAAGCAACTGAAGATGAATTCGATCGGCAGCAAAGGATGAGATGCGAATGATGATGACTAGACTCTTAAGAAGTGGCAAGAACCCATCAAATCACAAACCACACACAAAGTGTTAAAAGCACATCTACTTATACACGCAAAAAAATATAAGCCTCTCTAACATATGTCCCAAACATATTTTGCAGCAAACAAATATATGTTTGCAAACATTCCCAAACATAACATATGTTTGGGTGCTGCAAACAAATTATGTTTGGGTCCAAACATAATTAATGTTTGGGTCCAAACATAATTAATGTTTGGGTCCAAACATAATTAATGTTTGGGTCCAAACATAATTAATGTTTGGGTCCAAACATATTTTTTGTTCGGGTGCAAACATAATTTATGTTTGGGTGCAAACATAATTTATGTTTAGATCCAAACATAATGTATGTTTGACTGGAAACGAACTTATGTTTGGGTCCAAACATAAGTTGTGTTTGGACCTAGATATAATTTATGTTTGGGTCCAAACATAATATATATTGGGGTGCAAACATAAATTTATGATTGGGTCCATTTGTATACTTACTGCAGATATAATTCAACCATAATGCAAACTAGTTTAAAAATCAATTTTTGATATTCACATTTTATTTAACATAAAAGAAATTCATACATATTATAATATACAATATAACTTCAGAACTTCAAAATCTTCACGTTTAAGTCTGAAAGATATTTTTTTTAATAAATAAATAACAATAATTATTGAAGTATTAAAAAATAATAAAAGCAAAAAAATATAAAACTTTTGCAAATACTAAAAAAAATAATAATAAAACTAATTAAAATCAATAAAAATATTGATATTAATAATTAATATTAAATTATTAACACATTTTTATTTTATCAATAACAACAATATATTATTTATAAAAATTAAAACATAATAAATTAATATTAGAAACATAAGAATAATTTTAAGCATAATAAAAATTGTAATAATTAATATAATATTAATATCAGTAATAAAAAATTGTTAAAAATAATAATATTAAAATAAAAATTCTAATTATAAAAATATTAAAGAAAATAAATAATTTATACTGAAACATAGTTTTTTATTTTCTTTAATATCTTTATAATTAGAATTTTTATTTTAATATTATTATTTTTAACAATTTTTTATTACTGATATTATTTTATTATTTTAATTATTACAATTTTTATTATGCTTAAAATTATTCTTATGTTTCTAATATTAATTTATTATGTTTTAATTTTTATAAATAATATATTGTTGTTATTGATAAAATAAAATAAACATTTGTTAATAAGTTTATAATTTATATCGTGCCAGTTTTCATAAAACTTTTATTTTATATTAATTTTTTAATTTATTATTATTAATATTATTCTTAATATTTGTTATTATTTTTATTTATTAATTTATTATTTTTCCTTTTATTACAATCACTATTTTTTCAATAAAGTAAAATACTTACAATCTGTTAGCGTCTTCTTTTAGACATTCGTCAATAAGGGCCTTCGAAATATTCACCCTATCTTTATTTTGCAGGCGTTTTTCGGCAATAAAAATTCTCCATATTTTGTTGACAGCCGGAATTGACTTGATGGACTCTATGTCAGTCTTTAAAGTTGAAATAACATTTGTTTTTGGGGTAAGATCCCCAAAACCACCTACGGATTCACACTCCGATAGAGTGCCACTAACTGTCGATGCTGATGCCACTGATCGAACGGAGTCTAAATGAAAATTAAATATATTATTTAAAAAAAGAAATATATTATTTAAAAAAAGAAAAAAATATTAACAGCCGGTTTCTTTATTTTGAAACGAAATTTTTTTTGTTCCGACATAAAGAAACAGGCTGTAAATCCAGTGTACTTACCTCCAAATTGCAACTCAATATGAAAAGTAGGTGTTGACATATATTGATGAATTACTTTTTCAAACTGGTCTTCTTTAATGGTTGCACCAAACACTAAGGCTGTTATTTTTCTTGAGGCATCAATTTTTAACTCTAATTTGGCTGCTTTTATAAAGCTTTGTAGATTTAAAGGCTCCGGCGCTTCGACAAATAATTTGTCTTCCCCCAAAACAGTTGGTATCAACATTTATTACAACACTTGTGACACGACGCGAAGGCACAAAACAAATAAAAAGAATAAAAAAAGAACACAACCAGAATGCCAACATGAGACACGCGCAAATGTTACGCTCTTTTGTTCTCATCAAGCAAATCGGTGTGTATGCGAAAAACGCATGTATGTATGTATGCATGAACATTAGTAAGAAGCAACGTCTCAGCAACAAAAAAACATCCAAACAGCTCTTTGTGTGTTGTTGTTGGCATTTTTTGGTGCATGGACAATAGAAAAGAAATAAACGTCTCAGCAACAGTTTCCATCCCATCTCAACTTGAGACACGCGCCAATGTTACGCTCTTTTGCTCTCACCGAGCAAACACTGCCGATCGCTGCTGTAACTATGTGTGGTGTGTGCGCGGCAAGAGGGATGGAAACTGTTGCTGAGACGTTTATTTCTTTTCTATTGTCCATGCACCAAAAAATGCCTACTTGAGAAAGAAAACGTTACAACAACAACACACAAAAAAATTGACTCCTCTGTATATATGTCGGTGTTAATGCGAAAAACGCATGTATGTATGTATGCATGAACATTAGTAAGAAGTAACGTCTCAGCAACAACTAGAAAATTCACACCGCACAACAGCAACGAAAAAACATGCAAAAAGTTTTTTCGTTGTTGTTGTTGTGCGGTGTGTATTTTCTAGTTGTTGCTGAGACGTTACTTCTTACTAATGTTCATGCATACATACTAAAGGCCTGCACAAGACGAATTGTATGAATTATGCTTTTTTCGACACACTGACTTTGTCTACTCAATCATGCGCTATGTATTTGATAGGCAATGACAACCAACAACATCCCCAATTTTGATTCATGTGTGCCATTGTCTAAGGTTCGATCGTGGCATGGCTGACTCGAATATTTGCATGGTGTTCTCCATAAATGCAGGGTGTCAACGATGACATCGAACCGTGTCATCGTCAAATTGTGTGCCATTTGTGTACGTGTGCTTAAATTGAGAGAGTGTGTGTGTTACTTTCGACGGTGAGGATGTGTTTTTGTGTGCGCTGTAATTTTGAAGTAACAAACACCGCGTAAATATAAAATTGAGTTCAATAACAAAATGTGCATAGACATCAACAAATGAATAGAAAAAATGAAATATTTACTGAACAATCCTAATTTATTGGTGATTATCATAAAATGTTGGTCATAAAAAAGAGGTAAATATTATTATTACTATTTTCTATCTACATAAAGTGTTCTTTTAAAGTTAAAGTTTGTGGGCAGAGATTTGACTATCATTCAATAACAGAATATGCACAGAATTGAACAATGGAGGTATATAGTGTTGTTACGTGAATTACAGTAGCACTCATTCTCATTTACACATCACTACCGGAGGCAAACATTTACGAAATTATAATCAAAATAAGAAATTTTTTCAGGAGATTATTGTTTTTTATAAGGATTAACATTTTAGATTGTTTCGTCAATAACCACGAAATGTGAAAATTTTGTGTGGACCAATTAGAAGTGCCTTTAATATTTTAGTATTCGCCAAGAAATTATTACAAAAAAATTATTCTTTCACATATCGGAAAAGCAGGTAGCGATTGCGCTTTGCCTTCATCACGCGTGTGTCTTTTTCGTTGGCAGTTGTTTCATAATTGTTGTTGTTTTTTTGATAGAACATTTTTGTATGACACACTATTCAACATTCCCTTTTATTGGTCATTACATGTTATGACGATGGGTTTGAGTGTGACCGACATGACGAAACATCGAGCATTTGGTTGGATGTCACGTACTGTTATGCGTTTGATCAAACAGGGCACAACATGACGAGCGTTTTCTCTCCATGACATAAATAGAGAAAATTGTCACATTTGCAGCCCTTTAATACATACAACTTCTATTTACAGTTATATTTTGAAGAGAGCAAAAAATGTTTCGGTTCTGCTTTGTTGTGCGGCCAACCAAGCCAACACATCATCAACGCAAAAACAGACTTCTCACCCTCCTGTCTTCTTTTAAGTCACCTATAACACCAATTCAAAAGTAATCGAGAGCTCTGTTGTTTAGCTCTTTGAAAAAAATCCTCTCCGCACCCATAAAAAAATATGTTCTAACATATAAAATATGTTGGTACCTAACAAATAAAATTGAGTTATGTTACAAAATGTTGCAAACAAATATTTGTTTGCACCGAAACAAATTATGTTTGCATCCAAAAATATATTTGTTTGCAACCAGTCCCAAACAAATATATGTTTGGATCCAAACATATTTCTAACATATATTTTTCTGCGTGTACATATGCATTTTTGTGCGTTTACAGAGTTGGCAGGGAAATGTTTTTTTTTATTTCTTAAGAAATTTAATGTCCCGCAACTTACAGCCAGAGAAAAATATCTGTTTAAAGTTGTGCTTATGGAAGTCATGTTTTTTTTTGTGCCGGATGACGATATTTGTCCACTACTAGTTTTATCCAGTTGCCAAACATCAACACGAATACCGTCCACAACACAGTACCACAAAAGCATTGCAGGTGTAATGGGATGTGGGAAAAATGAAGTGAACCGGCTGCTTATTTCGGATTTTATAATCGTTTTGGCTATTCAAAAATTTGACCCTATGTGGGGGAGGTACCGGAAGAAATGGTCCGATCTCTACCCTCTTTATAACAGATCTTGTATTGATGGAAATATTGAGATGTGCCAAGTCTGAATGGAATCGGATGTTAATTTCGCGTATTATGAGCTTCATGGGTTTTCGAAATGTTGACCCATTGTGGGGGAGGTTCTAGAAGGAATGGTCCGATATATTCCATCTTCACAGCAGATCTTGTGTTACTAGAAAAAATGAGATGTGTGAAATATGAAGAGAACCGAATGCTTATTTTGGATTTCATGATCGTTTTGGTTATTCAAAATTTAGATCCTTTGTGAGGGAAGTACCAGAAGAAATGGTCCGATCTTTCCCATATTTTTAACAGAACTCGTGTTGATATAAATAATGTAATAGGATGTTAATTTCGCGTTTTATGAGCTTCATGGGTATTCAAATTTTTGACGATGTGTGGGTAAGGTACCAGAGGGTATGGACCGATATATCCCATCTTCACAGCAGATCTTGTATAAGTAGAGATAATGAGATGTGTGAAATATGAAGAGAACTGGATGCTTATTTCGGATTTTACAATCGTTTTGGTTATTCAAAACATTGAACCTTTGTGGGGAAGATACCAGAAGGAATTGTCCGATCTCTAGAAATTTTTATAACAGATCTCAGTAGTGATAGAAATATTGAGGTATGCCAAGCAAAATCGAATTATCCTTTCTCTTTCGGTGCAGTAAAATATATATTTTTTAAATTTCGACTTTTTGTGTCGGAGGTACCAGAAGGAGTGGCCCAATATCTACCATCTTCACAACAGATCTTGCGGTGATAGAAATATTGGGGTGTGACGATTTTAAAAGAAATCGGATACTCATTTCGCGAGCTTAATGGTTATATATTTATTTGATCTGACGTGGGGGAGGTTCCAGCGGGAATGGACCGATATATACCATCTCCACAGCAGATCTTGTGTTAGGAGAAATAATGGGATGTGTGAAACATGATTTGGCTATTCAAAATGTTGACCCTTTGTGGGGAGGTACCAGAAGGAGTGGACCCACATTGTCCATATTCGCACCTGACCTAGCACTGATGAAAATATTAGAATTCGCAAAATTGAAGCAAAATCGAATTATCCTTTCTCATTCTGTGTAGTAAAATATTTTTTTGAAATTTTCGAATTTTTGTGGGTGAGGTACCAGAAGGAGTGGACCGATATTGTCCATCACCGAACTCGATCTAAGTTTGAAAATAATATTACGATGTACCAAGTTTGAACCAAATCGGATACTCCCTTCGAGAGTTACCGTGCACATCATCCAGACAGACAGACAGACAAACGGACGGACGGACATCGCTAGATCGACTCCAAATGCCCTGAAACGGATTTGGTCTAAAGAGACCCGTATTTCGATGAGATACGTTTTGGCCGTACCAAATGATATATACCTTCTACCTAGCCATATGGCTAGGCTGAGGGTGTAAAAAAAACATCCATTTTGATGAAATTTTGAAATTGAGAAAATTATTTAATCCCTTTATTTACACAATGACTGATAACTTTCCTCGAGGGTACAAACAAATTCATGCTCATCACACTTCATAATGGCTTACGGTGATACAACTTGCCACCTAAAAAAAAACGAGACGAATTTATTTCCCACATACATTATTACAAAAATTGCAGCACTTCACCATCACTCACACATACAAACTTATACCCAGCGAACCAAACTGTCCGGGCTCGGTACGAGTTCGAACCGAAAATCGGAAGATTCCGATTTCACATATGATTTCGGTCAACTTCTATATCCAAACCTGAACCCAAAGTGACAAAAAACAAAAAAGAGAAAAAAAAAAACGGAAAAACAAGAGTAAAGGAGAACCGATCTTCATAAAATTTTAGACACTTATATCTGAGCTATATCTGTTATCTGGTACCAAAGATCCTTGTTGTCGAATGCATATTACGCTTGTGAGGGATTTAAAACCCCAACTCGGATGAAACATATATATGTGAGCTATGGCTATATCAGAACCGATTTTCATCAAATTTGAAGTGCTTGTTTCTAGGATGAAGTCCGTGAGCAAAAAATTCGACCCATATGGGAGCTATATCCAAATCTGAGCCGATCTTCACAAAATTTTAGTCACTGATTTCTGAGCTGTATCTGATATCTGGTACCAAAGTTTATTTTTGTCGAATTCATATCATGCTTGTGAGAGACTTATAACCCCCAATCGGATGAAACATATATATGGGAGCTATAGCTATATCTGAACCGAATTTCATCAAATTTGAAGTACTTGTTTCTAGGATGAATTCCGTGAGTAAAAAATTCAGTCCATTTGGCCTGATATTAGCCATTTGGTCCACCAGAAACCTGAAATCGGATAAATATATATATGGGAGCTATATCCAAATCTGGACCAATCTTCACAAAATTTTAGTCACTTATTTCTGAGCTGTATCTGATATCTGGTACCAAAGATCATTGTTGTGGAGTGCATATTACGCATGTGAGGGACTTAACACCCCGAATCGGATGAAACATACGTATGGGAGCTATGCTTACATCAGAACCGATTTTCATCAAATTTGAAGCACTTGTTTCTAGAATGAGCTCAGGCGGATTTTACCAATATTAAATTCATTTGGGCTGAAATTAGCCATTTGGTGCATAAAAAACTGATGTCGGGTAAAGATATATACATAGGAACTATATCCAAATCTGATCCGATCTCGATAAAATTCTACAGAGGTATTTGTGGGCTATATCTGATATCTGGTACCAAATATCATTCTTGTGGAATGCATAGTACGCATGTGAGGGACTTAAAACCCCAAATTGGATGAAACATATATATAGGGAGGCTATATATTTAAAACGATATATCTGAACCGATTTTCTCCAATTCTTGATGTACATGCTTCTAGACTGAATTCAGATCATTTGGACTGATATTGGCCATTTGGTGCACAATTAATACAAAAACGGTTGAAGATATATATGGAAGCTATATCTAAATTTGAACCGATTCTAACCAATTTCGGGTTTTTGGGTTCGTGCTTGGGCCAAATAACTATTGTTTGAAAATTGCATCTCAATCGGATCATAAATGCGACCTGCATTTTGTTCACAAGAATACATGGACGGACGGACAGATGGGCTGACATGCATAGATCGACTCAGAAAGTGATTCTATGAAGATCCTCCTAAAGTAACTATGGGTCTATCTCGTTTTCTTCTCCATATTACAAACAAATACACAAAGACATAATACCCTTACCACTATGTGGTGTAGGGTATAAAAACTCCTCTACCAAATGGGCAAAATTCGGACATATTGAAAAAAATCTTCCCACTTTGGGCAGGGACGTGTCGAACGTCTGACATTTGGTTCACTGGGACGGTGGTGTGTATTTCCAAAAACTCCTCGGAACATTGCTCATCTTCATATTTTATGACCGGCTCCTTTTTTGATATTTCTCAGCAAAAATAATGACGGCGGTATTAGGTTTCACTTAAGTCCATCATTTTACAACTTTCGCAGAAATGTGTGCAACAATATTGGGTGTGTGTGAGTGTGTTCGTGCGTCATTTGTGTCTTTTCTTCATAAGACATAAATCTGCCGAGTTGAAGTTGCTTTGATGTCAAGACAATTTTAAAGATAGCTTTCGCATAGCAAATGGTTATTTTTTTATTACTTTTTTTTTGACTTACAGAGTCAGAGCACAGGAGAGTAGAGTGTAGAGGGGAGAGAAGGCAGCAGAAGCCGAGTAAAGAAATCATTAGAAGTTACATTCTATGGTAGTCGTCGTGATCATAATGGCGAAACTCGCTTGGCTACAATCATGGCTAAGGTATTTGAACCCCCATGCCTCCTCTACTGGTTGCCATCATTCTTTGTTCTTAATTATGCAAGCGTTTTGTTGTCATTGTCGTAAAACAGATTTTTATTACAAATAAATCCTTTAGCAAAATATGCTCTTCGCACTTTGGCAAATGACACGGGAAATACAAAAAAAACTGGGAAAGAAAAAAAAAATTGTTGGCATAACTACAGGACTCAACGAAAAAAATTACACTGTCCAACAATATTCAATCTTTTCATACCCTCCACTACTATGTATGAAGGGTATACTAAGTTTGTCACTCCGTTTGTAACACCTCAAAATATACGTTTTAGACCCCACAAAGTATATATATTCTTGATCAGCATAAAACTCAACGTCGATTTAGCAATGTCCGTCCGTCTGTCCGTCTGTCCGTCTGTGGAAATCACTTTAGCTTCCGAACGAAACGAAGTAGGTTGATAAAATTTTACTTAAATGTATATTATGTCTTCAGGACTTTTGTTACTGAAAATGGGTCATGTAGGTCCGCGTTTTGCTATAGACCCCATATAATAGCGTCCTCCCTTTTTCGGTATTTTGGTGATTTAAGCGACAGTATTCACGGGAAATCTTTCAAATTTGATATTTGAAGTTCGTAATGGGTACTACAGCCTATGACAGAAAATTGTCTGTGCAGGTCCACGTCTTCGTCTAGCCCCCATATAACGGTACCTCCCGATATTCGGTATTTTTATGATTTTAGCGACATTATTCACCGGAATTGTTTCAAATTTGGTGTTTGAAGTTCGTAATGGATATATCAGCCTATGACAGAAAACTGTCTGTGCAGGTCCACGTATTCGTATAGCCCCCATGTAATGATACCTCCCTTTTTTCGGTATTTTGATGATTTTAGCGACATTATTCACCAGAATTGTTTTATATTTGGTGTTTGAAGTTCGTAATGGATACTACAGCCTATAACAGAAAATTGTATGTGCAGGTCCACGTATTCGTACAGCCCCAATATAAGGGTACCATCCTATATTCGGAATTTTGATGATTTTAGCTACATTATTCACCTATTTTTTTAACTCAAGTTGAATATTGTAATGGTCTATGACAAATGTTGCCTATGCAGGTCCACGTCGTCGTATAGACCCTAATATAATGGCTACATTCGGTATTTTTAAGATTTTAATAGCATTTTTAAAGGATTTTTTTTGAAAATTGCCAATATCGTTCCGAATTGTGGAGGGTATTCAAAGATTGGCCCGGACGAACTTACTGTTTTTTTACTTGTTTCAATAATTACAAGGAGAATCCAGTACATTTTGAAATTTAAGCTAAAATGATAGGATAAAGATTACCTCGCAAAAGTAACCTAAATACTCCTGGGACAAGTGCCCACCTCTTCCACACATTTTGAAATTTTTGGATTGAGATTTATTGGTGGAATCCCTGCATTTTAAACATTTTAACCCTCACACGGGCCATTAAAGGAGTCTTTTTGATCTTTATTCAAAAAATGTTTAAACTCGGACTTTAAACGGGATCGTAACCACGGTCAATGAAACCGTCACACGCTGCCCGAATGTTGCTCTGCGGTTTTTTGGCCCATTTCCGGCGAAGCGCTTGTTTGAGGTGATCGACACTTTGGAATTTTTTTATTGACAACCTTGCTGTATAAAATACTCCAGACACAATAGTCCAACGGATTGGTATCCGGAGATTTTGATGACCATTGTACACTGGAAATGAAGCGAGGAATCTGAGTCCTGTTGGATTGTCCAAGGTCTGCGGCCAAAATGTTTGCGTGCCCAAGGCCTTAATACACCCCCCCAGAATATTTTCGCGATAATATTCGGCATTTATTCTGATGCCACGGTCGATTAATTCGAGCGAAGAGCGACCATCGGCTGTTATGGCGGCCCACGCCATCATCATGGCCGGCGCTTGAGTTCTGGTGGCCAACCGAAGGTGCACAAGTAAACACGATAATTTTGTTTGTTTATAAACTGCTGGACATTCGTTTTCTTATCGATGAAAACCAAATTCGGCAGTTCACTACTTTGGGCCAAGCGAAGCAACTCTTTAGCTCCTTTGGTTCTATTTTCTTTCTGTTGCGGTGTAAGTTCTTGCACTCTTTGGAATTGCAGTGGCTTTACCCCGAGCTTATTTTTCAATATTTGCCGAATGGTCTATGGCGATTGTACAAACTGCTGGACAACGAATGGTTTCTCATCGGAGAAAACCAAATTCGGCAGTTCACCACTTTTGGCCAAGCGAAGCAACTCTTTAGCTCTTTTGAGTTTATTTTCTTTCTGTTGCGGTGTAAGTTCTTGCAGTTTTTGGAATTTCAATGGCCGAGTTCATTTTTCAATATTTGCCGAATGGAATATTGCGATATGTTCAGCTCACTAGCCATTTTCCGGCAAATGCGACGCGGGTTTCGATCAAGTCGCTTCTTTACTTTTCGAACCATTTCTGGTGATGTTGCTGTTTTCTTCCGTCCACTTCCTTGACGTCGGGCTACGCTACCAGTACCACGGTAACGAGCGATGGTACGAGACACAAAAGATTTATTCACATTTAAATGCTGGAGTGTTCTAACGATAGTCACTTGTGGTTTTCCAGCCAAATATAAAGAAACCAAACTATTACGCTTGAATTCCATCACGAATAACTTTTTTTCTTGAAAATTTTCACCAAAATGCTTCTGTACGCTTGTAAACAATATAATGAGCTGTCACTGGAATAATTTTAACAGCTGTCGGACGAGTGGCTTAGAAATGACAGTAGTCTGAAGTTGGTTGCAGTTTTTTCATCTCACCCTGTGTATCATTAACCGTACACAAAGGGACCGCAATATTTTATAGGGCTTTGCAATTTTATCGAGAGCTTTAGACTCGTTCAAGAGGGGATGTTTTGTAAAATCTCGGTCCATATTTTGATATCGTCCCTATAAAGGGTAAACTCAGATTTAATTATTTTTTTTCAGTTTTTGGATTTATTTATTTATTTTTTTTTTGATGTCGAAACTTTTTTTGTAGTAAATTATCACTATGGGTCCACGTTTTTGGTCCTCATATAAAAGTATCCTGAATTCCTAGTTGGAGTTTCCTTCAAGGTTCTTGGCCACATTTTCAACCAGTTCTTTACATTTGTAACTTTACAATGTTTGATCGATAGTCGGATTCATCGGATGATTCATTGCTCAATGCATGTATTCAGCTCCAAAGACAGTTTACAGTAACATTTTCTCGTTGGGAGGTCTTAATGTTCTGCTGCGTCTTTCTCACCTGCTTCTGCTTATCATTGTGTCATATCTTTGCTAAGGCCGGTTTCCAGTGTTCGGCAAATAAGTATTTGGGGTACGTACCGCTAGCGATGAATTTATTTTCCTTTTAATTTATTTTTCTGTTGTACCGCTATGGCGGACGTTACAAAATCAATCGAAAAAGAAATGGGTGTGTGGTGCGAAATAAAAAATAAAACAACAAAAAGTTATTGTTTTTTGAAAATTGGAGTTGTGGATTTCAATCATCACAAAACTAGTGATTCACATTCAATAACACATATGTTATTGGATTGGTTCTTCATAGAAAGGTGAATCATGGAATGATTTCAATGTCTCTATGTGACTGATGCCTATTCATATAGAAACACAGGTTGGTGTTCTAATAAAGGGCCAGTGGGTCTGCATAGCTTGGCAGACACGTAGTCTTCTTATGGAAGACCAGTTGGTCTTCTAATGGAACGTGGATTCCAAGAGTCTGCAATAAATGTGGATTTTATAAAAATATTTTTACAAGAGTCTTCAATAAAAGTAGATTTTATAAAAAAATTTTGTCAAGGTTTTTCAGAAAAATTTGGACTAAATATATAATTTGTATAAAAATATTTTTTCCAAAGTCTTCAATATAAGTGGTTATATAAAAAAAAATGCAAGAGTTTTCAATAAAAGTCGATTTTTTAAAATATTTTTTTTCAAGAGTATGCAATAAATGTGGATTTTATAAAAATATATTTTCAAGGGTCTTCAATAAAAGGGGATTTAAAAAAAAATATTTTTTCAAGAGTCTTCAATAAAAGCGGATTTTATAAAAATATTTTTTCCTGGAGTCTTCAATATATGTGGACTTTATAAAAATATTTTTTCAAGAGTATTCAACAAACGTGGATTTTATAAAAATATTTTTTAGGAGTCTTCAATAAAAGAGATTTTATAAAAATATTTTTTCAAGGGTCTTCAATATATGTGGATTTTATAAAAATATTTTTTTCAAGGGTCTTCAATGAAAGGGGATTTAAAAAAAATATTTTTTAAGAGTTTTTAATAACACTGGATTTTATGAAAATATTTTTTCAAGAGTCTTCAATAAATGTGGACTTTATGAAAATATTTCTTCAAGGGTCTTCATTCATTAAATGTGGATTTTATAAAGATATTTTTTCAAGAGTCTTCAATGAAAGTGGATTTTTAAAAAATATTTTTTTTAAGTCTTTAATAAATGTGGATTTTATAAAAATATATTTTTAGGAGTCTTCAATAAATGGGGATTTTATAAAAAATAATTTTTCAAGAGTCTTCAATAAATGTGGATTTTATAAAAATATTTTTTTCTGGAGTCTTTAATAAATGTGGGTTTTATAAAAATATTTTTTTCTGGAGTCTTTAATAAATGTGGATTTGGTAAAAATATTTTTTCAAGTGTTTTCAATGAATTTATAAAAATATTTTTTATAAAAATATATTTTTTAAGAGTATTCAACAAACGTGGATTTTATAAAACATTTTTTTCAAGAGTCTCCAGTAAATGTGGATTTTATAAAAATATTTTTTCAAGAGTTTTCAATGAAAGTGGATTTTTAAAAAATATTTTTTTAAAAAAAAGGATTTTACAAAAATATTTTTTTCAAGAGTCTTCAATAAATGTGGATTTTATAAAAATATTTTTTCAAGAGTCTTCAACAAAAGGGGATTTTATAAAATTATTTTTTCAAGAGTCTTCAATAAATGTGGATTTTATAAAAATATATTTTTAGGAGTCTTCAATAAAAGTGGATTTTATAAAAATATTTTTTTCTGGAGTCTTCGATAAATGTGGATTATATAAAAATATTTTTTTAGGAGTCTTCAAAAATGGATTTTAAAAAAATATTTTTTCAAGAGTCTTCAATAAAAGTGGGATTTATGAAAATATTTTTTTTTAGGAATCTTCAATAAAAGTGGATTTTAAAAAATGTTTTTTCAAGAGTCTTCAATAAATGTGGATTTTATAAAAAAATTTTTTCAAGAGTCTTCAATGAATGTGGATTTTATAGTATTTTTTAGGAGTCTTCAATAAAAGCGGATTTTATAAAAAAAGGTAGAAGAGTCTTCAATAAATGTGGATTTAAAAAAAAGATTTTTTCAAAAGTGGATTTTATAAAAATATTTTTTGGGAGTCTTTATTGAAGACCAAGAGTCTGCAATAAATGTGGATTTTATAAAAATATTTTGTCAAGGTTTTTCAGAAAAATTTGGATTTTATAAAAACATTTTTTCAAAAGTCAAAGGATTTTATAAACATATTTTTTCAAGAGTCTTCAATAAATGTGGATTTTTTAAAAATATTTTTTCAAGAGCCTTCGGTAAATGGGGATTTTATAAAAAATAATTTTTTCAAGAGTCTTCAATATAAGTGGATTTTATAAAAATATTTTTTCAAGAGTCTTCAATAAAAGCGGATTTTATAGAAATATTTTTTCAAGGGTCTTCCATATAAGTGGATTTTATAAAAATATTTTTTCAAGAGTATTCAATAAAAGCGGATTTTATAAAAATATTTTTTCAAGGGTGTTCAATAAAAGTGGATTTTACAAAAATATTTTTTTAAGAGTCTTCAAAAATGTGGATTTTATAAAAATATTTTTTGTGGAGTCTTCAATAAATTTGAATTTTATAAAAATATTTTTTTCAAGAGTCTTCAATAAAGGTAAATTTTATAAAAATGTTTTTTCAAGGGTCTTCAATAAAAGTAGATTTTATAAAAATATTTTGTCAAGATTTTTCAAAAAAAAATTGGATTTTATAAAAATATTTTTTAGGGGTCTTCAAAATATGTGGATTTAATAAAAATATCTTTTTCAAGGGTCTTCCATGAATGTGGATTTTATAAAAATATTTTTTCAAGAGTACTCAACAAACGTGGATTTTTTAAAATATTTATTCAAGAGTCTCCAATAAATGTAGATTTTATAAAAATACTTTTTCAAGATTCTTCAATGAATGTGGATTTTATAAAAATATTATTTCAAATATGAATTTTATAAAAATATATTTTCAAGGATCTTCTCGCCTTTTTAAAAAAGGCGAAGCCCTTATCGGCCTTCTTCTAGTCGAAGCCCCTATCGGCCTTCTTCTAGTCGAAGCCCTTACCGGCCTTCTTCTAGTCGAAGCCCTTACCGGACTTCTTCTAGTCGAAGCCCTTACCGGCTTTCTCCTAGACGAAGTCCATACCGGTCCCCTTCTATACAAATCATCTACCGGTATTATATACGAAGCCCTTTTCGTCCTTTTTTTCAGAAGGCCTTACCGATCCTCTAGACAATGCCTTCTTGGACGAATCCCTTATCGGCTTTCGAGCCGAATCCTTACCGACCAGCCAGATGAAGCCCTTACCAGCCTTCTATACGACAAAGTCCCATTCGTCCTTCTTCCAGACGACGCCCTTTTCGGCCTTCTTCCAGACGAAACATTTAACGGCTTTATTCTAGACACCCTTATTGGCCTTATTCTAGACACAGCCATTTTATTTAAAATAATCATCTAGCTTTTCAAAAGTAACTGGATATTCTGCACACCTTAAATCCGCTTTGATGCCAAATTTGTGATTTTCCAGGAAATATTCACTGTGTTTGTTCCAAACCGTATGGAATTCCTTCAACAAATCCCGCAGGCAGCCATTTTCACCTCCATATTCCTTGGGTAAATACTTGAGAGGGATTTTATCAGTTATATGGGTGATATTCTGACCACAAACAAAAACCTAGAAAACAAAAAAAAAAAAGTTAAGCAAAAATTTAAAATCTGCATCTTCAGTGACTCACACTTTCCCTGAGTTCTTCGCTCAGCGATGGCAAGTAGAGATTAAAAAAATTCTCGGCAAATTCCGGAACATTCATAAAATAGAAACCTTTAGTTTGGAAGGGTATGACCTTTTCATAGAAAATGCTTAGCTTTTTCAAGACATCTGGGGTATACGCAAGAATGTGGTTCATAGTTATGTCAGACATATCGAAAATGTAAACGACTCCACAGATACAGGCATGGGGGTCACTGACTATCAGGGTTTCCAGTGTGGCCAGACAAACTTCAATTGCCTCTTCCATGAACTCGAGTGAATACAAATACCTGTAGAACACAATGCGTGGACCAACCTCACTCAAGGGTTTGGGTAAAATGCAAATAGAGCTTGATGACAAAGAAAAAACATTTTTAGATATCGAATTTACTTGTTCCCTATATCCAGACTTACCCAATATCATGCATTTGGCGAAACTTGTGCCTATTCACATTTACTGTGCCAAAATAATCCGGACAAAGTGTCTTAAAAGTGTAGAAATTTTGAAGCTTTCGTTTTACCTTTTCCACATCGTAACGACACCCTCTCAGAAATTGCAACAGAAATTCATCATCCAAACGGCAACGGAAATGGCTCTGCTTCGTTAACCAACATTTGAGGTCCTCCAAACAGCCAGGTACCTTTGAAGGCACTTCTCCAACTTCTTCGATGGCAATCTGTTGCAAATTTATTTTCGACATTTCACTTCGGTGGCTTTAATGAATACGAATGACGGTTTGCAATTGAAGCAGAACTGTGTCTCTCGAGAATTAAATCAATTGCGGACATGCA
Source organism: Musca domestica (assembly GCF_030504385.1). Classification (NCBI taxonomy): domain Eukaryota; kingdom Metazoa; phylum Arthropoda; class Insecta; order Diptera; family Muscidae; genus Musca; species Musca domestica. The sequence continues at coordinate 7,425,464 of NW_026712299.1, read as the reverse complement.
TTGGGACTGGTTTGACATAGGATAATTAAAAATATTTGTTTTGGTTATGCAAATTCTGGTTTGTTTTCAAACCCGTAGTTCGAAAAAAAAGAGACAAAATGTATCTTGTCTAACGTATGTATGAAGCTTGGACGATACATTTGCATAGTACAACAAAGCTGAATACGTCGGATGAATTAACCCATATTGGTCTCAGTATTGGAAAATGAGATATTCCTTCTATGTTAAGTCCTTACTGGGCTTCTTCTAGTCGAAGTCGTTATCGAACTTTTATACGAAGTATTCTACACGAAACTCTTACTAGATTTATAGACGAGGCCCCTACCGGCCTCCTTTAAGCAGTCCTTACCGACCTTCTTTAAGCAGACCTTACCGATCTTCTAGACGAAGCATTCGCCAGCCTTCTATAAGAAGTCCTTAACGGCCTTTTATAAGAAGTCCTCAACAGTCTTCTATAAGAAGTCCTGACCGCCCTATTATAAGAAGTCCTTATAAGCCTTCTGTAAGAAGTGCTAACCGGCCTTCTATAAGAAGTCCATACTGGCCTTCAATAAGAAGTTCTAACCGGCTTAAAGAATTCCTAACCGGCCTTCTATAAGAAGTCTTAGTGGGCCTTCTATAAGAATTCCTTACCGGCCTTCTATAAGAAATTCTTAATGGCCTCCTATGAGAAGTCCTAACCGGCTTTCTATAAGAAGTTCTTACTGGCCTCGTATGAGAAGTCCTAGCGGGCCTCCTATGAGAAATTCTAGCGGGCCTTCCATCAGAAGTCCTGACCGGCTTTCTGTAAAAAATTCTTACTGGCCTTCAATAAGAAGTTCTAACAGGCCTTAAGAATTCCTAACCGGCCTTCTATAAGAATTTCTTACCGGTCTTCTATAAGAATTCCTTACCGGCCTTCTATAAGAATTCCTTACCGGCCTTCTTTAAGAAGTCCTAACCGGCCTTCTATAAGAAATTCTTACTGGCCTCCTATGAGAAGTCCTAGCGGGCCTTCTATAAGAAGTCTTGACCGGTCTTTTATAAGAAGTCTCTACTGGGTTTCTATTAGAAGTCCTTATCAGTCTTATACAGGGTGAGATAAAAAACTCCAATAAAATCAAACGCCATAATTTTTAAATTTTTTTTTAAATTTTATTGAATGAAAGCAAAAAATAGAATAAGTTTAGATTTGTTCGAATTGGTCACCTTTGGCACGAACTCTTTAAACGGCCTTTTAAACCGTCACGAACGGTCAATGAAAACGTCACACGCTGCCCAAATGTTGCTCTGCGGTATTTTGGCCCATTTCCGGTGAAGCGCTTGCTTGAGGTGATCTACACTTTGGTATTTTTTAGTACCAACCTTGCTTTCCAAAATACTCCAGACACAATAGTCCAACGGATTGGTATCCGGAGATTTTTATGGCCGTTGTTCGCTGGCAATGAAGCGAGAAACCTCATTTTGTATCCATTCTTGGGTGGCGCGTGCTGAGTCCTGTTGGAATATGCGTGCCCAAGGCTTTAATACACCCTCCAGATTATTTTCGCTATAATATTCGGCATTTATTGTTTTTTTTTTTATCGGAGAAAACCAAATTCGGCAGTTCACCACTTTCGGCCAAGCAAAGCAACTATTTAGCTTTTTTGCGTCTATTTTCTTTCTGTTGCGGTGTAAGTTCTTGCTCTTTTTGGAATTTCAAGGGCTTTACACCGATCTCATTTTTCAATATTTACCGAATGGTATATTGCGATATGTTTAGCCCACGGGCCATTTTTCTGTCACTGCATCGAGGGTTTTCGATTAAGTAGATTCTTTACTTTTCGAACCATATCTGCTGATGTTGCTGTTTTCTTCCGTCCCTTTCCTTGACGTCGGGCTACGCTACCATTATCACGGTAACGAGCGATGGTATGAGACAAAAAAGATTTATTCACATTTAAATTCTGGAGTGCTCTAACAATAGCCACTTGTGGTTTTCCAGCCAAATAAAAAGAAATCACACTATCGCGCTTGAATTCCATCACGAATAACTTTTTTTCTGGAAAATTCTCACCAAAAAGCTTTTGTACGCTTGTATACAATATAATGAGCTGTCACTGGAATAATTTTAATAGCTGTCGGACAAGTGGCTTAGAAATGACAGAAGTCTGAATTTAGTTGCAGTTTTTTCATCTCACCCTGTATATATTTACAAGTATATGGGATCTACTGTTTCTTATACAAGAGCAATTGGTCTTCCTATAGAAGAGCATTTGCTCTTCTAAAAAGGAACGATGACTACATTTTTTTTAAACAATTCTTAAAAAACCCTATTTTTGCAATGGCGGACCCTTATATCGTCATATCATGTCTCGATCAAAATAACTGGCCTTGTCTGTCATCACACCTTGTTGGAATTGCAAATTATTTTTTGCGTTGCGTATCGCACGTGTTGGAAATGTTCACACACAAAAACACATAAATTTAAAAATAAATTTCACTTTTCATATTTTTTATTATTATTGACTGATATAAAATAGCGACTTGCATTTGTGCAATGTTAGTAACCTTTTTGTTTCAGACTAATCAACTGATAAACATTTCAAGGGGTTGATAACCCCATACCATTTTTATTTTTGATTTTTCTGCTGACATCCAACTCATTTTTGCCATAGACCATCAAAATCCAATACTCCTTGGCGTAAATTCTCATCGGTACCATATTGAGAGTTCTCTTCAAAATATTGACGCTGAGCTTCCAAAACCATGGCATAATCCTTAATAACTTCGGCCAGGGAACCATTGGAGCCACCACATTCTCTGGGTAAATAATTTTGGGGTATTTTTCTGGTTAAGTTCTCCATATTTTTACCGCAAATGGTAACCTAAAAAATCAAAAGTAATGGCAAACGTTAAAAAATGCATATCTTCTAAGAACCGTTCAAAAAATGCCTGCTAGTTTTATTCTCTTCTCGATTTTGAGCAGGAGTACTCCTGCGATTACGAGTAGAAAAGAGAAATCGAGTATATTCTCTGTTTATATGACACTCGAATAAAATTGAGTAGCTTCTACCACTACTACCTCCAGCTAGCTACTACCCTCCACCATATAAAAAGAATTTGACAACCTTCAAAAAAAAAAAAAAAAAAAAAAAAATCCGTAAAAATGTTGTTAAAATCTTAAAAATACCGAATGTAGACGTTATACTAGGGCTATACGACGACATGGACCTGCATGATCAATATCATCAAAATACTGAATATAGGGAGGTACGGGATATGGGGGCTATTCCAAGACGTGGACCTGCACAGACAATTTTCTGTCTTAGGCTGTAGTATCCCTTACGAACTTCAAATGCGAAATTTGAAACAATTTCGGTAAAAAATGTCGCTAAAATCATCAAAATACCGAATGTCGGGAGGTATCGTGATATGGGGGCCATACTAAGACGTAGACCTACATGGCCTATTTTCTGTCTTAGGCTGTAGTATCCACTACGAACTTCAAATACCAAATTTGAAACAATTCCGGTGAATAAGGTCGCTAAAATAATCAAAATACCGAATATCGGGAGGTACTATTAGGTGGGGCCATACTAAGACATGGACCTGCACAGACAATATTCTGTCTTAGGCTGTAGTGTCCATTTCGAAATTCTAATACCAAATATGAAACAATTCCGGTGAATAATGTCGCTAAAATCAGCAAAGAACCGAATATCCGAAAGTACCGTTATATGGGGGCTATACGAAGACGTGAACCTGCACAGACACTTTTCTGCCTTAGGCTGTAGTATACATTACGAACTTCTAATACCAATTTTGAAACAATTCCGGTGAATAATGTCGCTAAAATCATTAAAATACCGAATGTTGTTAGGTGCCGTTATATGGGGGCTATACGAAGACGTGAACCTGCACAGACACTTTTCTGCCTTAGGCTGTAGTATCCATTACGAACTTCTAGTACCAAATTTGAAACAATTCCGGTGAATAATGTCGCTAAAATCATCAAAATACCGAATATTAGGAGGTGCCGTTATATCAAAATACCGAATATTAGGAGGGCTATACGAAGACGTGGACCTGCAAAGACAATTTTCCGTCTTAGGCTGTAGCATCCATTTCGAACTTCAAACACCAAATTTGAAACAATTCCAATAAATAATGTCGCTAAAAACATTAAAATTCCGAATATCGGGAGGTACCACTATATGGGGGCTATACAAAAACGTGGACTTGCACGGACAATTTTCTCTCTTAGGCTGTAGTATCCATTTCGAACTTCAAATGCCAAATTTGAAACAATTCCGGCGAATAATGTCGCTAAAATCATCTAAATACCGAATATGGGGAGGTACAGTTCTATGGGGGCTATACCGAAACGTGGACCTTCATTGCCCATTTTCAATACCAAAAGTCCTGTAGACATAATATACATTTGAGTAAAATTTTATCATTCTACTTCATTTCGTTGGGAAGCTAGAGTGAATTCCACAGACGGATAGGCGGACATACGGACCGACATCTCTAAATCGAAATAGAATTTTATGCTGATCAAGAATATATATTCATTGTGGGGTCTAAAATTTATATTTCGAGGTGTTACAAACGGAATGACAAACTTAATATACCCTCCATACTATGATGGAGGGTATAATACTCTTGTTACCTTCTAACTCTTCGTGTGGAAGAGTAATCCTCTCATAATCTTCGAGTACTCCCACTCGCGAGTAAAACCGAAGGCAAATCGCAACTAAGCTTCGAAATTTACTCACCCTCTGCCTCAACTCTTTGGAGAGGCACGGCAACAATAATTTAAATAAATGTTCCGCCGCCAAGGGGACATTTGTAAAGCAAATCTCTTTGATGCGCAGTGGCAAGGATTTCTCATAGAACATGACCAATTGCTTGACCACACTCAGGCTATACTGCAGGATGTGTTTCAGCGATACTGTGGACATGTCGAAAATATATACAACACCAGAAATGCCGGCATATGGATCCGACTTAATCAACGATTCATTGACCATGTTACACATTTCAATGAGTTCTTCAATGCGATATAGATCGGGAGAATATAGATAACGATAGTAGATCAAACGCGGTCCATTGTCATTCAATGGTGTGGGTAGAACGGCAATGATCCTAGGGAGAACGGGAATATTAATTGTTAAAAAAAAGTATTGAAATTATGAGTGTCTGAAAAATTTACCCCAAATAATACAGCTCCCAAAATTTCGCCCTTCCAAATTCCAGTTGATTTGTCACCACGGTTTTGAAGGCAAAAAAATTATCCAATTTCTTCCCAGCCGCCGTTAAATCGTATTCAGTGCTACGTAAAAATTGTAGCAAAAATTGATCATCAATACGGGCCCTTAGATGAGGCTGTCCCACTATCCATGCCCGGAAAGCATTTAATTTGCTATTGATTTCTAAGGGATTTTCGTTCAACTCATCGATGGTAATGATTTGTAGCTCCTCGCTTAATGGCTGGATCTGTGACATCTTTGCGATTCGATTTGTAGCCTTCGACTGTATGTGGGTCTGGAAACGCAAAGCAATGCTGTGTGAAGTATGCAATATATTTATTTAAAAATATATAATCTATAATCTGAAAATATCCCAATTTTCAGGGCCGTGTTTCGGGAGGGGCCCTTTGGACCCAGGACTTCTTTAAAAATTGTTACATTTCGTCCAGTTTTTGTATTTTTTACAAGGAAAATGGAGCTTTTTGTGGTGCGAGCACCGCCGTATTCAGTTTTGGGGGGGGGGGGGGGGTGGGGAGGTGTTGCTAGAGGCCGGGCCTCCTCCGAAATGGTATTTTTTAAATTATCTTTACAACTTTTAGATTCAAAATGCGAGTTTTTGGTCGGTTAGGTCTTTTTTGGTTACATTGGTGGGTTGTAGCAAACCCACTCCCTTGCCCCTCCAGTGGGTTTCAAAATTCAATTCTGCGTACGCCTCTGTTTATTTTATTGTGTGTTGTTTTACACAGCAGACACACTTGAATATTGAATTTATTGTTTTTTTTTTTTTGGTTGAATTGATAAACTTTTGTTAAAATTGTCGTTATAATAACTCCCTCCTCTCTCTCTCTTTCGGGTAAGCTCTCACTATACAATTCTGCAAAATTTGTGAAGACTGGTAAGATATGTTAATAGCTGGAGCTTTATTTCTATTAAATAAAACAAAAAAAAAAGCTGTAAGTTCGGTCGGACCGAATTTGGAACGAATTTGGCAACTCTCAAAAAAAATAAAATCCGTTAAAAATTCTGTTAAAATCTTAAAAATACCGAATGTAGCTGTTATATTAGGGTCTATACGACGACGCTGACCTGCATAGGCAACTTTTGTCATAAGCCTTTACAATATTCAAATGCGAAACTTAAAAAAATCGGTGAATACTGTAGGTAAAAGCATACCGAATATTTGGAGGTACGTTATATGCGGGCTATACGAAGATGGGACCTGTACAGAGAATTTTCTGTCTTAGGCTGTAGTATCCATTACGAACTTCAAATACCAACAATTCCGGTGAATAATGTCGCTAAAATCATCAAAATACCGAATATGGGGAGGTACCGTTATATGGGAGCTGTGCGAAGACGTGGACCTGTACATACAATTTTCTGTCTTAGGCTGTAGCATCTATTACGAACATAAAATACCGAATTTGAAACAATTCCGGTGAATAATGCCTCTAAAATCATCAGAATACCGAATATCGGGAGGTACCGTTATATGGGGGCTAAACGAAGACGTGGACCTGCACAGACAATTTTCTGCAATAGGTTGTAGCATCCCTTACGAACTTGAAATGCCATATATGAAACAATTCCGGTTAATAATATCGCTAAAATCATCGGAATACCGAATATCTGGAGGTATCGTTATATGGGGCTATACGAAGACGTGGACCTGCACAGACAATTTTCAGTCTTAGGCTGTAGTATCCATTACGAACTTCAAATACCAAATTTGAAACAATTCCGATGAATAATGTCGCTAAAATCATCAGAATACCGATTATCGGGTGATACCGTTATATGGGGACTATAGGAAGATGTGGACCTGCCCGACAATTTTCTGTCTTAGGCTGTAGCATCCTTTACGAACTTCAAATACCATATTTGAAACAATTTCGGTGAATAATGTCGCTGAAATCATAAAAATAACGAATATCGGGAGGTACCGTTATATGGGGGCTATACGAAGACGTGGACCTGCAAAGACAATTTTCCGTCTTAGGCTGTAGCATCCATTACGAACATCAAATACCAAATTTGAAACAATTCCGGTGAATAATGTCGCTAAAATCATCAGAATACCGAATATCGGGAGGTACCGTTACATGGGGACTATACCGAAACGTGGACCTACATGGCCTTTTTTCAATACCAAAAGTCCTTCAGACATAATATATATTTGAGTAAAATTTAATCTATCTGCTTCATTTCGTTCGAAAGCTAGAGTGACTTCCAAGACGGATAGGCGGACAGACGGACGGACATCGCTAAATCGGCATAGAATTTAATGCTGATCAAGAATATATGTAGTTTGTGGGGTCTGAAATGTATATTTCGAGGTGTTACAAACGGAATGACAAACTTAATATACCCTCCTTACTATCGTGGAGGCTATAAAAAGGCTTCAACCTACAGATGCATGCCAGACATGTCGAGTTAATGCCTGAAAGCAACACAAGACTTCACTTTAGACAAAAAGTGTCAAGGGAGAAAATACTCTCCATCAAATTTCACTACAAGTCTCAGAGTAAACCGTTCATCTAGGTGTAATAGATATTAAAAAAATTACATTCGAAATTTATAGGTGGCTTCCAGAATATTAAAAATCTATATTCAAATAAATTTATTTAAAATAATCATCTAGCTTTTCAAAATGAACGGGTCCATCAGTACCGCTCAAATCCATTTTGAGTCCATATTTTTGATTTTCCCGAAAATATTCGCTGTGTTTGTCCCAAACCGTATGGAATTCCTTCACCAAATCCTGCAGGCAGCCATTTTCACCCCCATATTCCTTGGGTAAATACTTGCGGGGAATTTTATCAGTTATATGTTTGATATTTTGACCGCAAACGAAAACCTAGAAAGGGAAGGAAATTACTAAAAACTTGCAATCACCACGCTCAGCGACTCACCCTTTCCCTATGCTCTGCCGACAAAGACGGCAAGTAGAGATTAAAAAAATTATCCGCAAAGTCCGGAACATTCATGAAATAGAAACCTTTTATATCGAAGGGTATGACTTTTTCATACAAAATGGTCAGCTTTTTCAAGACCTCCGGCGTGTACGCAAGAATGTGATCCATGGTTATGTCAGACATATCGAAAATGGAGACTAGACCACAGACACAAGTCTGGGGATCACTGACGATCAGGGTTTCCAGTGTGGCCAGACAAACTGCCAATAACTCCACCATGCCATATTTCTCTGGGGAATACAAATACCGGTAGACCACAATGCGGGGACCATACTCATTCAGGGGTTTGGGTAAAACACCGATGCAGCTGAAGGTCAAAAAAAAAAAAAAAAAAATAAAACAAAACAATTTTAAGATCGGGATTTCACTCCACTACACCAAAACTTACCCAATATCATGCATTTGCCGAAACTTCTTGTCATTCACATTCACGGTGCCAAAAACATCCGGACAAAGGGTCTTAAAGGTGTAGAAATGTTGAAGTTTTCGTTTCACCTTTTCCAAATCGTAGTTACAACCTCTGAGAAATTGCAAAAGATATGCCTGATCCAAACGACAACAAAAATGGCTTTGCTTTGTTACCAGCCAACATTTGGGTTCCTCCAAGGTATCTGGAAGATTTGACAGGCCCTCTCCAACTTCTTCGATGGCAATCTGTTGCAAATCGGAGCTCAGGTTAGAATTTATGTTTGACATTTCCCCTGGAATGGCTTGAATGTATATGAACGACGTTTGGCCAACCTGACGTTTTGTTAAACTTAGTCTGTAGCAACTTAGATAAATTGCGGACATACAATTGGGACCGGTTAGACTTGGGGTAATAAATTGTGAAATTTGTTTTGAAAACAGAACCAAAGTTGCATACGGAATGGTCTCCAAAACCGGTTTTCAAAAAATACAAATATTTTTCAAATCTAAACTCAGCTGATACATTTGCATTGCACAGTAGATCTGAAACTGAAGGATTCATCTTCTTCTTATCTTCTAGACGATATCTTTTATACGCCGCCCATAAAGCCCTATATAAGCGGCCTTTAACGGACGAAGGCCTTAAAGACCTTTAAAGCGGATGCGGAAGGCCTTTAATAGACGACCCCTAAAGGCCTTCTATAGACGGGCCCTAAAGGCCTTCTATAGACGGCCCCTAAAGGCCTTCTATAGACGGTCCCAAAATGTCTTCTATGGACGGCCACTAAAAGCCTTCAGTAGACGGTCCCAAAATGCCTTCTATGGACGGCCCCTAAATGCCTTCTATAGACGGCCCTTGAAGGCCTTCTATAGCCGGACCTTAACGGCCTTCTATAGCCGGACCTTAACGGCCTTCTATAGACGACCCTTAAAGGCCTTCTGTAGCGGCCCTTAACAGGCCTTCTATTGACGGCCCCTTCTAAAGATAGACCTTAAATGCTTTCTATAGACGGCCCTTAAAGGCCTTCTACAGCCGAACCTTAACGGCCGTCTATAGACGGCCCTTAAATCACTTCTATATACGGATCTTAAAGGACTTCTATAGGCGGCCCCTAAGGGCCTTCTCAAGATGGCCCCTAAATGCCTTCTATAGGTCTTTATAGACGGTCCGTAAAGGCCTTCTATAGACGGGCCTTAAAGGCCTTCTATAGCGGGCCCCTAAAGACCTTCTATAGACGGCCCTTAAAGGTCTTCTATGGCGACCCTTAAAAGCCTTCTATAAACGGTTCTTAAAGGACTTCTATAGACTGCCCCTAAATGACTTCTATAGACGACCCTTAATGAACTTCCATAGACGGTCCATGAAGCCACGAGAAGATGACCGCCGAAAAAAACACTTATAGCTGTTTCTGCCTGAATATACTGGAAGGTGGGGTGTCTCATATCACGGATCTTTTAAGTCATTATTATATTAAGTCATTTATTAATTCATCAAAAACCCAGTGGTTTTGCTAATCAAATTGAGTATCCTTCAGTGAAAACTCCTCCTTCAGTTGGCCATCGAAATCCAGTAATTTCCCACCAGGTCTCAAAGCTTCATCGGTACCATATTTACGATTCTCCCTAAAATATTCACGGTTCTCATTCCATATGTTGTGATAATCCTGAACAATCGAAGTCAAGGAGCCATTTTCTCCTCCATATTCCTTTGGCAGATATTTCAAAGGTATTCGATCGGCGATTTTGCTGAGATCCTTACCGCAAATAAAAACCTAGAAAAGCAAAACAACTCTCTCCCTTAAATACCCTTTTTTTGCACCAACTTCGCTAAGGATGACTCACCTTTTCTTGCAATTCCTTGGACAGGGCATTCATAAATAGCGTGGCAACTAGTTCCACCCCCGGATGGACATTTATAAAGTAGAATCCCTTCATATTGAGCGGCATCCATTTTTCATAGAACAGCGCAATTTTTTTCACCATAGACGGAGTATACTGCAGGATGTGTTGCATGTTGGCCTGTGACATATCCAAAATATAGGTGAGACCACAAATGCAGGCATATGGATCGTTGAGGATCATCAGTTCATGCATGGCAGTGCACACGGGGGCCAAATCTTCCATGCGCCATCTATTTGGATCATAGGTGTAACGATAGACCACAATGCGGCTGCCGCAATCATTTAGGGGTGTGGGCAAGGGTACCGTGACACTTCAAACGAAACTAACGATAATATACGAAGTTCAGAATTTCGCAAAACCTCAATGAACTCACCCCAACTCATGTGTGGCCCTAACTTTGGGACTATCAACATTGGTCTCGAAAAACTCCGGATACCGGGTACGAAATGCATGGAAATAATCCAACTTCTTTTCAGCTTCTTGCAGATCATAGCGGCTAGCTCTTAGAAATTGTATCAGAAACTGATCATCATCGTGTCGGACATGAAGATATTTCTGTTCTTTAATCCAATTTTTAAAGTCGTATAAAAATCCAGGTATTTTTAGGGGGTCTTCGTTTAGCTCCTCAATTGCAATTTTTTGCAATTTCGGACTCAGTGGCCTAACAGCTTGCGACATGGCGATTCGAATAGAACTGCAGTTATTTTTTGGTGGTATTGATAATTTGTTGCGTTTTTAAAAAAACAAAAAAACTCGTTTAATCATGTCTACGCTTGCCTAAAATACTTTTGATAATATTATCACCCGTTCGATAAGAACAACTGCTACTGGCCTTTAAAAAATGTGGGAGTGAGAAAGAAGTAGAGTGAGAGAGCTACTCCATGAGGAATTACGGAGAAGGTTCTTAACCAGACAACTGGAGACAAAAAAAAATTAAAAAAGCTATGATTCGACAAAATGAAGAATATACAGGGTGAGATGGAAAAACTGCAACAAAGTCAAACGTCATAATTTTTACAATTTTTTTTTTAAATTTTATTGCATGAAAGCAAAAAATGTCGGAAATAGCATCGAATTTTAGAATAACTTTATATTTGTTCGAATTGGTTACCTTTGGCATGAATGATGGCCTTCAAACGGCCAATGAAACCGTCACACACTGCCCGAATGGTACTCCACGGTATTTTGGCCCATTCTTACTTACTTGAAGTGATCGATACTTTGGTATTTTTTAGTACCAACCTTGCTTTTCAAAATACTCCATACACAATACTCCAACGGATTGGTATCCTGAGATTTTGGTGGCCATTGTGCGCTGGAAATGAAGCGAGGATCATCATTTTGTAAGCATTCTTGGGTGGCGCGTGCTGAGTGCGATTGTGCTGAGTCCTGTTGGAATGTTCAAGATCTACCGCTAAATTATGTGCGTGTCCAAGGCTTTAATAAACCCTCCAGAATATTTTCGTCATATAATTCGGCATTTATTCTGATGCCACGGTCGATTAATACGAGCGTAGAGCGACCATCGTCTGTTATGGCTGCCCACACCATCACCATGGCCGGCACTTGAGTTCTAGAGGCCAACCGAAGGTGCACATTTGCAGCTGACCTCTTTGGTCAGCTGATAATTTTGTTAATTTTGTTTGTTTACAAACTGCTGACCAACGAATATTTTCTCATCGGAGAAAACCAAAGTCGGCAGTTCACCACTTTCGGCCAAGCGAAGCTACTATTTAGTTTTTTGAGACTATTTTCTTTCTAAGTTCTTGAACTTTTTGGAATTTCAATGGCTTTACCTCGAGCTCATTTTTCTATATTTGCCGAATGGAATATTGTGATATTTTCAGCTCATCTTTCGGCCAATGTGTCGCGGGTTTCGATCAAGTCGCTTCATTACTTTTCGAACCATTTCTGCTGATGTTGTTTTCTTCCGTCCACTTCCTTGACGTCGGGCTACGCTACCAGTATCACGGTAACGAGCAATGTGGTGTAGAATATTTCCTCCATTGACACTCCTTGTCTTAGGTGAAGTTTTATGCTACTTTCAGGCATTTACTCGAAAAACGAGCGAAGAAAAATCCAGAGAAATATGTAGGAGTACTTGGTCTTTTTTGGCAAAATTAAAACAACAATTTTGATGATATATAATGGAGATAGAGATTTATTTTCTTCGGTGACTTACAGTGAAATTTAATGGAGAATATTTCTTCCTTTGGCATTCTTCCCGAAAAATTCACTACTATTGGAGATTTTGACTTAGAATTGAAACGTGCTAAATTTGCAGTAGAAAACGAAAACACATAAAAAAATTTTTCACTTGCAATACATCATTTCCAAATGTAATTTTCTTAAAAACTATTATACCTAGCTATATGGTTTATTCTGAGACTTATAATGAAATATGGTGTAGAATATTTCCTTCGTTGACACTTTTTGTCTAAAGTGAAGTTTTATGTTACTTTCATGCCTAACCTCGAAAAACGGCCGAAGAAAAAAATCCATGAAAAAATAGGAAATATTTTTGCATTTTTTGGCAAAATTTAATGAAATATTTACTAGATATGTAGTGAATATAGAGATTTTTTTCTTTGGTGGTTTTGACTGAAATTTAATGGAGAACATTTCTTCCATTGACACTCTTCCCAAAATATTAGGTATTATAGACGATTTTAACTTAGAATTGCAACGTGTTAAATTTGCAGTAGAAAACGTAAACACATAATTTTTACTTGTGATAATAAAAACTTCGAATGTAATTTTCCTGAAATTTATTACTCCTAGATATATAATTTATTCTGAGACTTATGGTGAAATTGGGTGCAGAATATTTCCTCCGTTGACACTTTTTGTCTAAAGTGAAGTTTTATGTTGCTTGCAGGCATTAACTCAAAAAACGGCCAAAGAAAAAATCCATGAAAAATTAGAAAAATTTTTCTATTTTTTTGTCAAAATGTAATGAAATATTTTCTTGATATATAATGAAAATAGAGATTTATTTTCTTCGGTGACTTTGACTGACATTTGATGGAGAACATTTGTTCCTTTGACACTCTTTCCAAAAAATTAAGCATTATGGCAGATTTTGACTTAGAATTGAAAGGTGTTAAATTTGCAATAGAAAACTTAAACACATAATTTTTACTTGTAATATATAATTTCCAAATGTAATTTTCTTAAAAACTATTATACCTAGCCATATGGTTTATTCTGAGACTTATAATGAAATTTGACGGAGAGTATTTCCTCCAGTGACACTTTTTATCTAAAGTGAAGTTTTATGTTGCTTTCAGGCATTAACTCGAAAAACGGCCGAAGAAGAAATCCATGAAAAATTAGAAAATATTAGAAACTTAAACATTTTCAAATTCGTTAGAAGACTAGCCTCTCCTTTCATCTTTGCTCCGTAAGATGACTGCGGAAGCAATTTCGTAATAGAATTTTTAATTAATGTAATTTATGTACTGTGCTCTGCTCTGCTGCTCACCATTTGGGGTTTAATGAAATAACCTAAAGTTTTAAGAGAATGGCATGGAACAAAAACGAACTAGATACTTTTTTAATTCATTTTGCAACCGTGAAAAGCGGCACTGCGAAAAATGAGGCAAGGCAGAGGATGAGGACAACAAATCCACACAGTTGTTTAAGCCACAACACGAAACTAATTATTAAAGGCAAAGTTTCGAAACGACTCTTTAAAGGCTGCGAAGAATATTGGGCTAGATAGCTGTAGGCCTTCGGTAAACTGCAATGAAGGAGTGGAACAAAACGCATTGCAGTCAAGCCTCAGCCACAAACTTTGAAAACTCCGAATGTCTGTGTCTGTACTTCTAAGGATTTGGAATGAGGGGCCAAGGAGAAGGAGGTGTAAAATATCCTACTGGCTTTACTGGTTTTTGCAAAATCCTGCAGCAAGGATGTCTCATGTCATCTTACACCCTCCCTCACATATGCTCCCCCCCAAAACAGTTTACAGCCAGAACAGCACTATAGTGCTCTCATTTCCTTTTTGTTTGTTTGTTTTTTGTTACAACCTCTGGAAAACGTGTCATGTCCCAGGAGGACCTTATGGTTTATGACTCTGCGTGGCTTGACGATGATGCACCCAACAAACCCATCAACCTCCAACATTGCATGGAAACAAATTTTGAATGAATTGTTTAAAGAGCATTCCGATGTTGGGAAAAATTGGTGGGCACGGGGTAGTTGTCTGACTGCTGTAGCAGAACGGAACTTTTTTTCTTCGCAAAAAAAGAATATCCGAAGCAAAATGTTTTCACTGCAGATTAAGGCCTTTTGTTCGAAGAACAAGAAGAAGAAAAAGCTATTCCAAGAATAGAAAAAGCTATTCCAAGAATAGAGAGAATCACAGACTCATAACTCAGTGCATCCGGCTGCTGCTGATGATGCCACAGTTTGTTGTCCTTGTAATGAAGTAACTCAAAGGATAATGGCAGCATTAAATATCGACCGACTGACAAGTTGTTGAACTTCTTTCATGTCAATCACATTTCACAGATGACTCGACTGATGTGTAACTAAACTGTTGGAAAACGGACAATTTTGACATCCATGAGAAGACATGAAGGTCTTCAATGAAGAAACATCAGGAACTTCTATGAGAAGGCATGAAGGTCTTCAATGAGAAGACGTGAAGGTCTTCTATGAGAAGACGTGAAGGTCTTTTATGAGAAGCTCTCTTCTATGAGAAGAAGACCTATAGCTCTTCAATGAGAAGAAGACCTATATCTCTCTTCTATGAAAAGAAGACCTAAAGCTCTCTTCTATGAGAAGAAGACCTATAGCTCTCTTCTGTGAGAAGAAGACCTATAGCTCTCTTCTATGAGAAGAAAACCTAAAGCTCTCTTCTATGAGGAGAAGATCTATAGCTCTCTTCTGTGAGAAGAAGACCTATAGCTCTCTTCTGTGAGAAGAAGACCTATAGCTCTCTTCTGTGAGAAGAAGACTTATAGCTCTCTTCTGTGAGAAGAAGACCTATAGCTCTCTTCTATGAGAATAAGACCTATAGCTCTTCAATGAGAAGAAGACCTATAGCTCTGCTATGAGAAGAGGACCTATAGCTCTGCTATGAGAAGAAGACCTATAGCTCTGCTATGAGAAGAAGACCTATAGCGCTTCTATGAGAAGAAGACCTATAGCTCTTCAATGAGAAGAAGACCTATGGCTCTTCTATGAGAAGAAGACCTATATCTTTTCTATGAGAAGAAGACCTATAGCTCTTCTATGAGAAGAAGACCTATAGCTCTTCCTATAAGGTCTATAAGGTCTAAGGAGAAGAAGACCTATAGCTCTCTTCTATGAGAAGAAGACTTATAGCTCTCTTCTATGAGAAGAAGACTTATAGCTCTCTTCTATGAGAAGAAGACCTATAGCTCTCTTCTATGAGAAGAAGACCTATAGCTCTCTTCTATGAGAAGAAGACCTATAGCTCTCTTCTATGAGAAGAAGACCTATAGCTCTCTTCTATGAGAAGAAGACCTGAAGCTCTCTGCTATGAGAAGAAGACCTGAAGCTCTCTTCTATGAGAAGAAGACCTATAGCTCTCTTCTGTGAGAAGAAGACCTATAGCTCTTCCTATAAGGTCTATAAGGTCTAAGGAGAAGAAGACCTATAGCTCTCTTCTATGAGAAGAAGACCTATAGCTCTCTTCTATGAGAAGAAGACCTATAGCTCTCTTCTATGAGAAGAAGACCTATAGAAGACCTCTTCTGTGAGAAGAAGACCTATAGCTCTCTTCTATGAGAAGAAGACTTATAGCTCTCTTCTATGAGAAGAAGACCTATAGCTCTCTTCTATTAGAAGAAGACCTATAGCTCTCTTCTATGAGAAGAAGACCTATAGCTCTCTTCTATTAGAAGAAGACCTATAGCTCTCTTCTATGAGAAGAAGACCTATAGCTCTCTTCTATGAGAAGAAGACCTACAGCTCTCTTCTATGAGAAGAAGACCTATAGCTCTCTTCTATGAGAAGAAGACCTATAGCTCTCTTCTATGAGAAGAAGACCTATAGATCTTCTATGAGAAGAAGACCTATAGCTCTTCTTTGAGAGGACCTAAGGGTTTTTTTATAAAAAAATTTCAATTTTCTCTTTAAAGCTTTTACAGATCCTCTATAGTTGTAAAATATGTTTTCCGGTTAAATAATAAACATTTTTCTGTTGTCGTTTTTATCTTTTCAGGTAAGTGTCACAACAATACAGTCATTGGTGTTTCTTTGAATCGCACATACCCTCCTTCCCACTCACCCCACTGAATAAATTGCGGTAAGATTTCACAGCAACATAATATCCAATCATTGGATTATTCATGACCAAAATATTAATGGTTGTGACGAGAACAATTTCCCCTCTCCTCGAGCAGACTTGTGTGCTGCTTGCCACAAGCTCATTAATATTGATTGGTAAGCAAAGTTAAAAAGTCGGTCATAAAGCAACAAACAGCGAAAATCTGCTTCTGGCTAAAAGCATTGCTGCCAACGAAGCCTTTGGTGAATCACAGACGCATGAGGATGAGCAATGATTGGTCGGTTGAATGTCACATTTCTCTGAGTTCGCTCTTTCTCTTTGTGATTTTCTTTTTTATGAGTTGGCGATTTTCCATTGCTTTTTCGTGGGGATCTTTAATCATCATTGCTGCAATTTGTGAAAGAATTTCCAATTTGTTTGTTTTTTAATTTCCATGCACTCCTCTCCTCCCTCATTTGCTGTTCCGGATGCCTAAATGATGAGAATGACAACGTAGAGCAAATTTTGCCTGCCTGCAATGGAGTTGCTGGTATCGGGATTTGCCTTCCAGGCCAAGAGAAGATCGCATTACGACGACGACGACAACAACGTCCTCACTTTTCGGGCCATATGTTTTGTTGTTGTTCTTCTTTGATTATTTTGTTGTTTTTGCTGTTGATTCAATCAGTTTGGCATCCGCCCGTTTCCGGTTTATATTTCGCCGGTGTGTGTGTGAACAAATGCTTCGTTTCAATGATTTCTGCTGGCCAAAGTGAAGACTGGAATGTGGTGCAACACCGCCATCACCAATGTTGCACTGTCTGGTTCAGCATATTTTGTCGAATTTTCTCAAGCTAATCCAAACAAACGACAGAACGATGGCAAAAAATTGGGCGTAACACCAACCAACAACATCATCAGCTGCAATATGGATATCGTCAGCATAGCCATAGCTGGGAAATGCTGCACAAGATGAGACAGTGGTTACAAAGGAGGGTCTTTTATATCTTTTTCCATTTCTATGATAAGAAAGGCATGGGAAGACCTTTAAGGTCCTCCCACAGGAAGGCCTTTAAGTTCTTTCATAGGTCTTATAGGATGGCAGGGACTTGAACCCTGAACCCTTCTATGGTCTTACATAGGAAGGCCTTTAACTTCTTTCATAGGAAGGCCTTTAAGGCTTCTATAGGAAGGCCTTTAAGGTCTTCTATAGGAAGGCCTTTAAGGTCTTCTATAGGAAGGCATTTAAGTTCTTCTATAGGAAGGCCTTAGGAATCTTCGATAGGAAGGCCTTTAAGGTCTTATATAGGATGGCCTTTGGAAGACCTTAATAAGACCTCCATAAGAAGACCTTTAAGGGTTCTATAGGAAAGTCTTTAATGGGAAGGTCTTTGAGGTCTTTTATAGGAAGGCCTTAGGGATCTTCGATAGGAAGGCCTTTAAGGTCTTATATAGGAAGGCCTTTGGAAGACCTTAAGAAGACCTCCATAAGAAGACCTTTAAGGGTTCTATAGGAAGGCCTTTAATGTCTTCCATAGGAAGGCCTTTTAGATTTTCGATAGGAAGGCCTTTAAGGTCTTATATAGGAAGGCCTTTAAGATCTTCCATAGGAAGGCCTTTATGGTCTTATATAGGAAGGCCTTTGGAAGACTTTAAAAAGACCACCATAAGAAGACCTTTAAGGGTTCTATGGGAAGGCCTTTAAGATCTTCCAAAGCAAAGCCTTTAAGGTCTTCCATAGGAAGGCCTCTAAGGTCTTCCATAAGAAGGGCTTTAAGGTCATACATAAAAAGGCCTTTAAGGTCTTCCATAGGAAGAGCTTTAAGGTCTTCCATACAAAGTTCTTTAAGGTCTTCCATAGGAAGGCCTATAAGGTCTTCTTTACGAAGGCCTTTGAGGTCTTCCATAGGAATTTATTTAAGGTACTTCCTTGAGGGATCCTTTAAAAAATTTTGCGACTCCTGAAAATTTACATTTTCAATCCACTGTACCTGCTTCCCACCTCCATGTCCCTAGGGCAATATTTTTAAAGCGCACCAATTTGCTGTTGCACGTGTTATGCAAGGCAAACAAATAAACGACTACGTTTTTCGTCCCTTGAAGGCAACATTGTGGATTCATTCCCACGATCTTGTCTTCTTCCTTAACTACAACCATTTTTTGTAAAAAAATCATATTTTTGTTGGACCCCCATGAATGAATGAAGCTGCGTTTCATTCATAATTATTTCAAATACGCAATAGTTGATTCAGAACCCCTTTAAGGGGTTAACACTTTTACCAAAATAATCCTCTTGTTCTTAGCTGCAATATAGCCGAAGATAAAATATACATGAAATACAAGGACTTCACGAAATCTTAATCCGAAAATTTCAAATTTGGAAGAGGGGGAAACGT